>NC_086448.1:280033070-280238070 GCF_028390025.1 Pseudophryne corroboree
GCACACAGGTAATTCAGCCTTGACAAAGGGACCTGGAGTCCGGAAACGCGTAGGCATTATCCTATTTGTGCCATCACGGATTACTGGACCTGTGGATGCTGTATTGCTTTGGGAAACAATCACTGGGAGCCAATGCTGGGTATTTCCCGGGGTACTCCGCATTACAACACCTGCGGCTCCTTCTACCTGTACTGGTAGAATCTATTTCCATTGCTACATCATTTTATTTGTAATTTGTACAATACATTTTGTGTAAAATATTTTACAATATAGTCCAACATTTGGTGAACTTCAATTGCTTATACATTCAGCTTGCTTTCTATCGACCTCTATTGGATGCTAAAATATTAGTGTTCAACTTGTTCTCTATCGCCCTCTATTGGATGTTGACTGTAAAGCGAATAAACTTTGTGAAGGTAAACTAAAAAAATATAGTTTTCAATGACAATTACATACCTCCCATCATGACCCTCTCCAGGAGGGACAGAATGCTCTGCTCCTGGACTTCCCTCTTCATGTATGAATGCCATCACCTGTGCTGAAACACCTTTCTTATCCATTAACCTATTCAATACAGGTGAGGGCAATCATAAATTAAGAGACAATTCCAGAAGCAGAGCATTGTGTCCTTCCTGGAGAGGGTCATGTTGGGAGGTATGCAATTAGTAAAGGTTTACAATCATCTCATGCAATTCAATGAACTCAGCAATTAGCATACATGCATTAACCGGGAAAAGATGAATACACATTTAAGTTCACAATAAACATGCCATACAATTCGTGTTAGAGTTGTAAAATGGAATGGGTTTGTTGGGTCGACACTCTTTAGGTCGACGCTCATTAGGTTGACCACTATTGGTTGACACCTTGAAAAGGCCGACATGGTCATCAGGTCGACATGGAAAAAGGTTGACATGAGTTTTTTAGGTGTTTTTGGTGTTGTTTTTTCCGTAAAGTGGCCGAGAACCCAAATTACTGCACCGTGTGCCCTCGCATGGCTCACGCTTCCTGCAAGGTGCCTCGCTGCACTCGGCACAGGTTACTATTCCAAATCGTAATCCACTTGGATCGAAAAGTATGAAAAAGTTCAAAAAATTAAACAAAAAGGTAAAAAACTCATGTCGGCCTTTGCCATGTTGAACTAATGGCCATATCAACCTTTTACAAGCGTCGACCTAATGTTTGCCGATCAATAGTGTTCGACCTAATGACTGTCGACCTAACGAGCGTATACCTCTTAAAATACCAGTGTGACATGCACAACATCAAGCATAGGTGTTAAAGAAATGCAGGATATCCTACCAATATTAGTCCCTGAATTAATATCTAATATAGGATACAATATCTCTAATGTCCACGGGTGGCCAACCCAAGCTATACTATAGTCCTGTAATATAAGCTCCTCTTTGTCCAATATGTGGCAGCGCATTACACAATATATGTACTGTAGTAGTTCTAACATCCAATAGAGGGCGATAGAGAACTTAGTCACCGTCCTAACATGTGGTGACCTTTTTGGGGTTGTCTCTCGGGGGTCCTGATCCTTCTGCCTGAAGCCTGTAGGTGAGATGTGAAAGAAGCCGACCTCAACATTGCCGAAGAAAACAGGTACGACCATTGACATCTGCACCTTCACTTCCATCTACTTACCCCTGTTATTACACTATGACTATATCTTACATGCAGGCTCATGAACATTCTGTGTATGTTATTGTATGTCCTGTTTGTATACAGTAATAAGTTCATGTAGCACTGCTATCACTCACAAATGTTGTTGTAAAGTGTTTATTTGATCAGTATAGATCACAATGAGCTAATAAGTCATGCCAACTATCAATAACTGTGTGGGTATAACGCAATAGCATGAAGCTACCAGCACTCCTAAGCCACACAACAGCTTGGACACTGTACCCACACTGGCCCTCATTCCGAGTTGTTCGTTCGTGAGCTGCTTTTAGCATCAATGCACATGCTAGGCCGTCGCCCTCTGGGAGTGTATCTTAGCTTAGCAGAATTGCGAACGAAAGATTAGCAGTTCTGCTATTAAATATTTCCCTGCAGTTTCTGAGTAGTTCCAGACCTACTCCTAGATTGCGATCACCTCAGTCCGTTTAGTTCCTGGTTTGACGTCACAAACACGCCCTGCGTTCTGCCAGCCACTCCCCCGTTTCTCCAGCCACTCCTGCGTTTTAGCCTAACATGCCTGCATTTTTTAGCACACTCCCGGAAAACGGTCAGTTTCCGCCCAGAAACACCCACTTCCTGTCAATCACTCACCGATCAACAGAGCGACTGAAAAGCGTTGCTCGGACCTGTGTAAAATTGCATAGTTTTGTGTGAAAATACTTAGCGCGCGTGCCCTGCGGCCTATACGCATGCGCAGAATCTCCCATTTTTAGCCTGATCGCTATTCTGCTAAAAACGGCAGCGAGCGAACAACTCGTAATGACCACCACTGTCAGACACACATTTGGGAGAAGAATCTTGACAGTTTAATTTTACCTTGGTCCAAGATTGCATAAGGTATGATTGAGATTTAGTCTGCAGTACAACATCTTTAGTGTGATGCAACGGCACCTAGCTCTACAGACACCAGCATTAGTCTGAGGGATAATAGAAAATTAAATTAAAAAATAATGAACTAGTAATAACTTATCTTTTAACCTTACTGCCCAGTCTAAGTGCTGAATAGTGTTATGTTCACTGTACTTGGTACTCCTGAAACTGGGCGGATGAGCCCCAAGTACAGGAACGTAATGCTGGAGTGGGAACGGAGTTCCGCAGCAACCCCTACAGAAACCCTGACTCCGTTGTTCCACCCGCGTGGTCAGTCTACGCCTGCGAGACTATGTTTGCTTGGGCCCACGGCAGCCGCGTTTGAAGGGCGGATTATGTCTGCCCAACTCCGATGCCCTAGTCTTAGTTGGAGACAAGGCGTAAACTGAGATGGGGCAAGAACAAGGGGAACCTCTAACTAAACAGAAACCCGAGTTAGGGGCAACTACAGAACTCAAACAAAAGTATGTGCGGCTCAGCCGCCAAGACGAACTACAACAAAGGAAATGCTGACCACACGCCGACACAATACTGTTGTGTCCCGACGATGACAGCATACGCAGAACCCTCTGCAGAAAATCCAAAGTAAATATAACAAGAAGCTATGGCCAAGGCTGTAAGGTGCGACAAAGCCGCTACTCACAACACCAGTGCTAATACAGGCAGGTGAACGGGAACCTCGAGGCCGCAGGCACAGGCTCACAGGAATGGAAAGCTGGAAGGATTACAGCAACAGGCCACAGGACACCAGGACTCAGGATTACAGGATCAAAGGCAGACAAAACTCAGGATTCCAGGACAGGAACGCTCCAGGGCAGGAAGCAGCTAACAAGAAGCTCCAGACTCTGACAGAGCTGAGTACATAGGATTCCAGTATCAGACAGGGCCTGGACACAGATGCAATACTGGACAAGACACCAATCAGGAACATACAGGTATCTTAACAAAACGTCTATCACCAGCCCAGAACTGCATAGCTAGCTAGGTAATAAGGGAACAAGCCCCAATCAGGATGGCTGGAGGCCAGGCACACTATAACGACCAAAATAGCTGCAGGTGAGAGTAACACAGACCAGAGCCAGATTGCAGTACAGAGACTCACCACATAATGATCAACTATCAGACAGGTGAGTCTTAACACATAGAAACAGGCTGCAATTACACCGACTCACTACCGGCGGCCAACAAGAGTCTTCTAAACAAATACAATGGAAATCCTGGCATGCAAACAGAACTATAAAACATGAAATAAATAAACAGAATACAAACAGGAGTGAACCACTGCTTGTGGTCCATAACAGTACCTCCTCCTTAAGGGTAGACTCCGGATACCCCATGACACCGAAGGGGAACAGAAACAAAAGTATAACATAAAATACATAACCAAACTGCAAAACAGGAATGAGCCACTGTCGTGGCTCATAACAGATAGGGAATAGTAAAAAATAAAAAATAAAGGCCTACCATGTCAACCATACCATATCAACCATCTGTTTATTCAGTGGCAAACGCAGGATTTCCAGGGGGGGTTCCAAATGTAATCCACAATTTTCCACTCTGCAGAACATTGGAGCAAGTGCAGGAGTCTGGGAGAGTGGTAGAACCTAATACCAACATTGGACATTAATGTAAACATTGGTCTTTTTATACACTGGATACTGTATGGAATGTAGTATTAATATTTAACACTTTAGATGGTCAATAGGCTTTATCAAACATCAAAATAATATAAATAAGTTGTCAGGAAAATGTTAAACATACCACAATAAATAAATACACAAATATAATAGATCCAGTACTGCACTTACTAAGCACACATGTTCCCACTTCATGTTAAGACTCCTGTCTCTTCTTCCTGGTCACTACACTCTGGTCCAGTGCATTGACTGAGGACTCAGATCCACACACACAGCAAACCTGGTAGAAGAAGCTTCTGCCACTGGGCCTGTGCTACTCTGTCCCTTAAACTGCATGATGTGGCGACAGCTCTAATAATCAGATTATATACAGTTGCTGTTGTTGTCATAATTTGAGTCACTTGCCTTCTTGATGTTCTTCACTGCACATCGCTGGACACTGAAGGGATTACTGTAAAGTCAGTATTGATTGCTGTTCAAGGCTGCTTAAAATATATATATATATATATTAAGTGCCAAGAGCACAATACCGTATAAGCCGACTTTTTCAGCACCTTTTTTTGTGCTAAAAAAGCCACTTCGGCTTATACTCGAGTGAGTATTTAGGAGGGACACGGAGGGCACAGCGCGCGGCTCTCCTGTGTCCCTCCTGCGTCTCCGGCGGCAGCGGCGTGTGTGTGTTAAAGGAAGTGCACGAACCGGCACTTCCTTTAACACACACACGCCACTGCCGCCGGAGACGCAGGAGGGACACAGGAGAGCCGCGCGCTGTGCCCTCCGTGTCCCTCCTTCAGAAGACAGCGCGGGAGCAACGGGACAGTGCGAGACCGACGGAGGGTAAGTAACAAACTGGCACTGTGGGGCATATCTGGCATATCTGGCACTGTGGGGCATATCTGGCACCATGAGCGCATATCTGGCACTGTGGGGCATATCTGGCACATCTGGCACTGTGGGCATATCTGGCAGCATGAGGGCATATCTGGCACTGTGGGGCATATCTGGCAGCATGAGGGCATATCTGGCACTGTGGGGCATATCTGGCACTGTGGGGCATATCTGGCAGCATGAGGGCATATCTGGCACTGTGGGGCATATCTGGCACATCTGGCACTGTGGGGCATATCTGGCAGCATGAGGGCATATCTGGCACTGAGGGCATATCTGGCACATCTGGCACTGTGGGGCATAGCTGGAAGCATGAGGGCATATCTGGCACTGTGGGGCACATCTGGCATTGTGGGGCATATCTGGCAGCATGAGGGCATATCTGGCACTGTGGGGCATATCTGGCACATCTGGCACTGTGGGGCATATCTGGCAGCATGAGGGCATATCTGGCACATCTGGCATTGTGGGGCATATCTGGCAGCATGAGGGCATATCTGGCACTGTGGGGCATATCTGGCAGCATGAGGGCATATCTGGCACTGTGGGTGCATATCTGGCAGTATGAGGGCATATCTGGCACTATGAGGGCTGTGTACGGCTAGAGCTGCATTTCCCACCCTAGGCTTATACTCGAGTCAATAAGTTTTCCCAGGTTTTTGTGGTATAATTAGTAGTGATGTGCACCGGAAATTTTTCGGGTTTTGGTTTTGGGTTCGGTTCCGCGGCCGTGTTTTGGATTCGGACGCGTTTTGGCAAAACCTCACCGAAAAATTTTTGTCGGATTCGGGTGTGTTTTGGATTCGGGTGTTTTTTTAAAAAAACCCTAAAAAACAGCTTAAATCATAGAATTTGGGGGTCATTTTGATCCCACAGTATTATTAACCTCAATAACCATAATTTCCACTCATTGCCAGTCTATTCTGAACACCTCACACCTCACAATATTATTTTTAGTCCTAAAATTTGCACCGAGGTCGCTGGATGGCTAAGCTAAGCGACACAAGTGGCTGACACAAACACCTGGCCCATCTAGGAGTGGTACTGCAGTGTCAGGCAGGATGGCACTTCAAAAAAATTGTCCCCAAACAGCACATGATGCAAAGAAAAAAAGAGGCGCAATGAGGTAGCTGTGTGACTAAGCTTAAAGCGACCCAAGTGGCCGACACAAACACCTGGCCCATCTAGGAGTGGCACTGCAGTGTCAGACAGGACGGCACTTGAAAAAAATACTCCCCAAACAGCACATGATGCAAAGAAAAAAAGAGGCGCACCAAGGTCGCTGTGTGACTAAGCTAAGTGACACAAGTGGCCGACACAAACACCTGGCCCATCTAGGAGTGGCACTGCAGTGTCACGCAGGATGGCACTTCAAAAAAAAACTCCCCAAACAGCACATGATGCAAAGAAAAAAAGAGGCGCAATGAGGTAGCTGTGTGACTAAGCTAAGCGACCCTAGTGGCCGACACAAACACCTGGCCCATCTAGGAGTGGCACTGCAGTGTCACGCAGGATGGCCCTTCAAAAAAATACTCCCCAAACAGCACATGACGCAAAGAAAAAAAGAGGCGCAATGAGGTAGCTGTGTGACTAAGATAAGCGACCCAAGTGGCCGACACAAACACCTGGCCCATCTAGGAGTGGCACTGCAGTGTCAGACAGGATGGCACTTCAAAAAAATTGTCCCCAAACAGCACATGATGCAAAGAAAAATGAAAGAAAAAAGAGGTGCAAGATGGAATTGTCCTTGGGCCCTCCCACCCACCCTTATGTTGTATAAACAGGACATGCACACTTTAACGAACCCATCATTTCAGCGACAGGGTCTGCCACACGACTGTGACTTAACTGACTGGTTGGTTTGGGCCCCCACCAAAAAAGAAGCAATCAATCTCTCCTTGCACAAACTGGCTCTACAGAGGCAAGATGTCCACCTCATCATCATCGTCCGATTCCTCACCCCTTTCACTGTGTACATCCCCCTCCTCACAGATTATTAATTCATCCCCACTGAAATCCTCCATCTCAGGTCCCCGTGCACTTTCTGGAGGCAATTGCTGCTGGTGAATGTCTCCACGGAGGAATTGATTATAATTCATTTTAATGAACATCATCTTCTCCACATTTTCTGTAAGTAACCTCGTACGCCAATTGCTGACAAGGTGAGCGGCGGCACTAAACACTCTTTCGGAGTACACACTGGAGGGAGGGCAACTTAGGTAGAATAAAGCCAGTTTCTGCAAGGGCCTCCAAATTGCCTCTTTTTCCTGCCAGTATACGTACGGACTGTCTGACGTGCCTACTTGGATGCGGTCACTCATATAATCCTCCACCATTCTTTCAATGGTGAGAGAATCATATGCAGTGACAGTAGACGACATGTCAGTAATCGTTGGCAAGTCCTTCAGTCCGGACCAGATGTCAGCACTCGCTCCAGACTGCCCTGCATCACCGCCAGCGGGTGGACTCGGAATTCTTAGCCTTTTCCTCGCACCCCCAGTTGCGGGAGAATGTGAAGGAGGAGCTGTTGACGGGTCACGTTCCGCTTGACTTGACAATTTTCTCACCAGCAGGTCTTTGAACCCCTGCAGACTTGTGTCTGCCGGAAAGAGAGATACAACGTAGATTTTAAATCTAGAATCGAGCACGGTGGCCAAAATGTAGTGCGCTGATTTCAACAGATTGACCACCCGTGAATCCTGGTTAAGCGAATGAAGGGCTCCATCCACAAGTCCCACATGCCTAGCGGAATCGCTCTGTTTTAGCTCCTCCTTCAATGTCTCCAGCTTCTTCTGCAAAAGCCTGATGAGGGGAATGACCTGACTCAGGCTGGCAGTGTCTGAACTGACTTCACGTATGGCAAGTTCAAAGGGTTGCAGAGCCTTGCACAACGTTGAAATCATTCTCCACTGCGCTTGAGACAGGTGCATTCCACCTCCTTTGCCTATATCGTGGCCAGATGTATAGGCTTGAATGGCCTTTTGCTGCTCCTCCATCCTCTGAAGCATATAGAGGGTTGAATTCCACCTCGTTACCACCTCCTGCTTCAGATGATGGCAGGGCAGGTTCAGGTGTGTTTGGTGGTGCTCCAGTCTTCTGTACGCGGTGCCTGAACGCCGAAAGTGGCCCGCAATTCTTCGGGCCACCGACAGCATCTCTTGTACGCCCCTGTCGTTTTTTAAATAATTCTGCACCACCAAATTCAAGGTATGTGCAAAACATGGGACGTGCTGGAATTTGCCCAGATGTAATGCACGCACAATATTACTGGCGTTGTGTCACAACTGAGGGCCTGAGCTGACGGAAGGCAGCCTCAGTTGTAGGGGCTGAGATGTACCGGAACCTGGGAGGTTGTATCAGACCCCTGGACATGTAAGTAACATGAAGAGAAACCACCCGAAGGCGTGACCACGACAACTTGAGTAAAAGTCAATGATATTTATTTATGACAAACTCCATGCATCACAGTAGCAGTAAAAAGTAACATAAAAATCAGCAGAGAAATAATAATACAGTTCCTGGGTACTACAGGGTGGCAGGGGCCACAGAGCTCTGGTGGTATGAGACAGTTCTTATTATCTGCAAGTTGGAAAGTCCTTACCAGGCTCAACTGTAGCAATGAGGAAAGCCCAGGGTCGTACCAGCTGGTGTTCCAGGGAAAGCTGGACTGCTGTAGATAAAATGCTGCTGTGGGTACTGGTTAGAACCAGACAGGTGTTGGCACGGAGTGGATACTGGCTGGAACCAGTTAAATAATAAATAAAGCTTGAGAGCGATGCAATGTAGATGAAATGTAGAATTTGAGAGCGGAGAAATAATAATACCGGTGGAGAGTGGTAAACTGCAGAAAGGACACCGGCCCTTTAAGAGAAGCTGTACACTGCTGGAAGCTGAGCTGGAAGCAGGTGATGTTGTAGCTGGAAACAGGTGAGTCCAGAATGGATCGGAGAGTCAGGCTACACCGCAGATGGAATGCTGGTGCGGGTCTCTATAGCAGAAGTCTGGAGACAGGAGCTGGAACCTGGAAGACATTCACAGAAGAGAGACAAACTGGAACTAGGTTTGACAACCAAAGCACTGACGCCTTCCTCAGGCACAACCTATTTATACCTGCAGCAAGGAAGGCATTGGCTAGGCAATTATGCAAATTAATAATACTGACAACGGATTGGTAGGAATGATCAGCTGACAGAATCCAAGATGGCTGCGCCCATGCAGACACTTGGAGGGAAGTTTGGATTGTAATCCATGTGGTCTGGAAAACAGTAATGGCGGCGCCGGCCACCGGAGACAGGAGACGCCAGGCTGACAGATGCACATCCGACCACGCGGACACAGCGGAGGCCTCGGCTGACGTAATCGCCACTCTGAATGCAGAAGCTCAGGGACGGCGGCGGAGGCCGCGGGAGACGCCATGCCAGATGTATAAGGCGTTACTGTGACTGCGTCCAGAGAGACAGGAGAGGATGCGGGAATGTGCACATCAGGATAACAGATGGGATCCGGTCCTGGAGCGCTGAGCCAGCCTTAGGAGGCATCTGATAGGTAAGAAATGGCGTCCAGATACCCGGATCGTGACAGCACCCCCCCTTTAGGAGTGGCCCCAGGACACTTCTTTGGCTTTTGAGGAAACTTGGAATGGAATCTCCGGACCAAGGCAGGAGCATGGACATCAGAAGCATTGGTCCATGAACGTTCCTCAGGGCCATAACCCTTCCAGTCAATAAGATACTGAAGTTGACCGTAACGGTGACGTGAGTCCAGGATCTTGGCTACTTCATACTCAATGCCTCGTTGAGTTTGGACTTTCAGAGTTGGAGGAAGTGAGGAATGAAACCGATTCAAGATTAGCGGTTTCAACAGGGAAACATGGAATGTCCTGGGTATCTTTAAGAAGGGAGGCAACTGGAGTCTGTAAGCAACAGGATTGATGACTTGATCAATTTTAAAAGGACCGATGTAGCGAGGTGCAAACTTCATACTGGGAACTCTTAACCTCAAATTCTTCGTGGATAACCATACCCGATCACCCACCTTGAGAGCAGGAACTGCTCGACGCTTCTTATCCGCAAACTTCTTGTACCTGAACGATGCCTTGAGCAGAGCTGATCGTACGCTCTTCCAGATATTGGCAAACTGATGCAAGGTGATATCCACTGCGGGAACAGAAGTTGCTGGAAGCGGTTGGAACTCAGGGACTTTAGGGTGGAATCCAAAGTTGGTGAAGAATGGTGTTGAAGAAGATGAAGAATGATACTGGTTGTTATGACAGAACTCGGCCCAGGGAAGTAATTGAACCCAGTCATCTTGAGAGGAGGACACATAGATGCGGAGGAAGGACTCCAAGTCCTGATTCACCCTCTCAGTTTGACCATTGGTCTGAGGATGGTAAGCCGTGGAAAACTTTAGCTTGACTTGGAGGGCTTGACATAAACTTCGCCAGAATTTGGCTGTGAATTGAACTCCTCGATCTGAGATAATTTCTTCTGGAAGACCGTGGAGTCGAAAGATCTCTTGTATGAATACTTGAGCCAACTTGGAAGCTGACGGAAGACCGGTGAGAGGAATGAAGTGTGCCATCTTTGTGAACCGGTCAACTACCACCCAGATGGTATTAAACTTGTTGCACATGGGCAAATCTGTAATAAAATCCATCGACAAATTGGGTCCATGGTCGACGGGGAACAGATAGTGGAACCAGTTGCCCCGCAGGCGACTGGCGGGATACTTTATGTTGAGCACACTTTGGGCAAGATGCAATAAACTCCAAAACGTCCTTTTTCAGAGTTGGCCACCAATAGGACCTAGAGATAAACTCCAGGGCTTTTTGGATACCTGTATGTCCGGCAAAGCGGGAAGCATGGGCCCAATGCATGAGCTTCTTCCTTAGTGTCGGCTTCACAAAACTTTTCCCTGATGGGGGCGTAGAGTCCATCCCTACCGTGGAGAATGCCAACGGACTTATAATAGGATGCTTGTCTGAAGACTCTGACTCATTTTCTTGCTCCCATGAGCGGGAAAGGGCATCGGCCTTGCGATTCTGAGAGCCCGGACAGAACTGGAGTTTAAAGTCGAACCTGGAAAAGAAAAGTGCCCATCTGGCCTGACGAGGGTTGAGACATTGTGCGCCTTTCAGATATAGAAGGTTCTTGTGGTCTGTAAGGATGGTGATTGAATGAGAAGCTCCCTCCAACAGATATCTCCACTCCTCTAGAGCGAGCTTGATGGCTAGCAACTCCTGGTCGCCAATGGCATAGTTGCGCTCCGCTGGGGAGAACTTCCGTGAGAAGAAACTGCAAGGATGTAAATGGCCATCTTTAGCCCTCTGAGATAACACCGCTCCTACTCCAACGGAGGAGGCATCCACCTCTAGGATGAAAGGAGAGTCGATGTCAGGCTGTTTCAGGACAGGCGCAGAGATGAACCTCTGTTTTAAAAGATGAAAAGCTTGCATGGCTTCTTCAGACCACTTGGACGGGTTAGCACCCTTCTTGGTGAAAGCAGTAATAGGCGCCACAATGGTGGAAAAGTCTCGTATAAACTTTCGGTAATAATTGGCGAACCCTAAGAACCTCTGGACCCCTTTGAGGGTTAAGGGTACCGGCCAATTCTGGATTGCTTGTAGTTTCTCAGGATCCATCTCTAGTCCGGAACCGGACACAATGTACCCTAGAAACGGAATGGACTTGACTTCAAAGACGCATTTCTCTAATTTGCAATAGAGATGATTGACACGGAGACGGGACAGAACCTCCTTTACCCAAAAACGATGTTCCTCTAAATTGTTGGCAAAAATGAGGATATCATCTAGATCAGGGCTGGCCAAACCAGTCCTCGAGATCTACCAACAGTACACATTTTCCAGACCACCTAGCTGGTGCACAGGTGTAGTCATTACTAATTAAGATGTGCTGCATTCATTCCTAACTGACAATTCTACAGATCTCCAGGAGGCCTGGAAAACATGAACTGTTGGTAGATCTCGAGGACCAGTTTGGCCAGCCCTGATCTAGATAGACCACGACATGACGGTATAGAATGTCTCTGAAGATCTCATTGACGAAATGCTGGAAGACAGCTGGAGCATTGCTCAATCCGAAGGGCATGACGAGGTACTCATAATGTCCGTCACGGGTGTTAAATGCGGTCTTCCACTCGTCACCCTCACGGATCCGGATGAGATTGTATGCACCTCTCAAGTCCAGCTTTGTAAAGATGGTAGCTCCGCTAACTCTGTCAAAGAGCTCAGTAATCAGGGGTAAAGGATAGCGGTTCTTGATGGTAATGTCGTTCAAACCTCTGTACTCGATGCACGGCCGCAGACCACCATCTTTCTTTTTACAAAAAAGAAGCCTGCGCCGGCTGGAGAAGAAGAAGGTCGAATGAACCCCTTTGCTAGGTTCTCTTTAATGTATTTCTCCATAGAATGCGTCTCGGGCAGAGACAACGGATAAGTTCGGCCTCGAGGTGGAACCTTCCCTGGAACGAGATCAATCGGGCAGTCCCATTCTCTATGAGGAGGAAGGATATCAGCAGAAGCTTTACTGAACACATCCGTGAAATCTTGATATGGAGGAGGTGGAACATCAGACGACTTGGGGGAGGAAGAACAGACAGGCAACACTTTACACAAACATGTCTCAGCACAGGAGGGACCCCATGCCAGGATTTGCGTAGTCGTCCAATCAATTGTAGGATTGTGAAGACGGAGCCATGGAAGGCCCAGGACCACAGGATGTGTGGCTCTTGGAATCACTAAAAGTGAAATAAGTTCGGAATGAAGAACTCCCACTCTCAGACGAACTGGTAGAGTCCTTAGAGCAATAACTGTATCAAAAATTTTACTGCCATCCACGGCAGTTAAGGAAAAGGAGGAAGGAAGTCTCTCGGTGGGTAGGGACCACCGTTTAACATAGGCTTCGGTAATAAAGTTCCCAGCTGCTACGGAATCCAGGAGGGCAATGACGTTCTGATAACGTTGAGCAACTTGAAGCGAGACTGGGAGATTACAATCTTGAGGAGATGGAGAGGAGATCATTACTCCTAGCCGGCCCTCTCCTTGGCGAGCTAGGATTTGAAGTTTCCCGGACGTTTGGGACAGGCATGAATAGTGTGAGACGGGGCTGCACAATACAGACAGAGAGACTCAGAGAGACGTCTTCGGCGCTCAGCAGGAGTTAAACGGGAACGGCCAATTTGCATGGGTTCATCTTTAGTTGGTGACAGTTGGCGAGGAGGAGGAGCAGAAGATTTTGGAGCAGATGATCTTCCACGCTCAGTTGCTCTCTCTCTGAATCGTAAGTCAACTTTTGTACAAAGTGAGATTAGCTCATCTAACTTGGAGGGTAAGTCTCTGGTAGCTAACTCATCTTTAATACGCTCGGATAAACCATGCCAGAATGCAGCATACAGGGCCTCGTCGTTCCATGCCAGTTCAGATGCCAGGATCTGGAACTGTATAAGATATTGTCCTACAGTATGTGATCCCTGGCGTAAACGGAGAATCTCAGACGAAGCTGAAGTTACCCGGCCTGGCTCGTCGAAGATGCGCCTGAATGTTGACACGAATGCAGTGTAAGAAGATAGCAGGGTGTCGGACCTCTCCCATAACGGTGATGCCCAGTCAAGGGCTGAGCCACTGAGAAGTGAGATGATGTAGGCAATTTTTGTACGGTCACTGGGAAAATTGCCAGGTTGTAGCTCAAACTGAATCTCACACTGGTTGAGAAATCCCCTGCAGAATCTTGGAGATCCGTCAAATTTTGCTGGCGTTGGAAGATGAAGACGTGGAGCAGAAACGGGTAAGGTGGGTGGGGTTACAGTTGGAGTCACTGTGGTTGACGCCCCAGAAGCGCCTGATCCACGGAGAGTTGTCCGAATCCCATCCAGCCGAGTAGAGAAATCCTGGAGACAGCGGATGATGTGGCCCTGTGCAGCCTCCTGATGTTCAAGCCGGGCTGCCAGTTCTTGCATCGGCCTGGCCGCTTGATCCTGGTCTCCGGCTGGATTCATTTGGTCAGTGCTTACTGTCACAACTGAGGGCCTGAGCTGACGGAAGGCAGCCTCAGTTGTAGGGGCTGAGATGTACCGGAACCTGGGAGGTTGTATCAGACCCCTGGACATGTAAGTAACATGAAGAGAAACCGCCCGAAGGCGTGACCACGACAACTTGAGTAAAAGTCAATGATATTTATTTATGACAAACTCCATGCATCACAGTAGCAGTAAAAAGTAACATAAAAATCAGCAGAGAAATAATAATACAGTTCCTGGGTACTACAGGGTGGCAGGGGCCACAGAGCTCTGGTGGTATGAGACAGTTCTTATTATCTGCAAGTTGGAAAGTCCTTACCAGGCTCAACTGTAGCAATGAGGAAAGCCCAGGGTCGTACCAGCTGGTGTTCCAGGGAAAGCTGGACTGCTGTAGATAAAATGCTGCTGTGGGTACTGGTTAGAACCAGACAGGTGTTGGCACGGAGTGGATACTGGCTGGAACCAGTTAAATAATAAATAAAGCTTAAGAGCGATGCAATGTAGATGAAATGTAGAATTTGAGAGCGGAGAAATAATAATACCGGTGGAGAGTGGTAAACTGCAGAAAGGACACCGGCCCTTTAAGAGAAGCTGTACACTGCTGGAAGCTGAGCTGGAAGCAGGTGATGTTGTAGCTGGAAACAGGTGAGTCCAGAATGGATCGGAGAGTCAGGCTACACCGCAGATGGAATGCTGGTGCGGGTCTCTATAGCAGAAGTCTGGAGACAGGAGCTGGAACCTGGAAGACATTCACAGAAGAGAGACAAACTGGAACTAGGTTTGACAACCAAAGCACTGACGCCTTCCTCAGGCACAACCTATTTATACCTGCAGCAAGGAAGGCATTGGCTAGGCAATTATGCAAACTAATAATACTGACAACGGATTGGTAGGAATGATCAGCTGACAGAATCCAAGATGGCTGCGCCCATGCAGACACTTGGAGGGAAGTTTGGATTGTAATCCATGTGGTCTGGAAAACAGTAATGGCGGCGCCGGCCACCGGAGACAGGAGACGCCAGGCTGACAGATGCACATCCGACCACGCGGACACAGCGGAGGCCGCGGCTGACGTAATCGCCACTCTGAATGCAGAAGCTCAGGGACGGCGGCGGAGGCCGCGGGAGACGCCATGCCAGATGTATAAGGCGTTACTGTGACTGCGTCCAGAGAGACAGGAGAGGATGCGGGAATGTGCACATCAGGATAACAGATGGGATCCGGTCCTGGAGCGCTGAGCCAGCCTTAGGAGGCATCTGATAGGTAAGAAATGGCGTCCAGATACCCGGATCGTGACACGTTGTCCGATGTCACAAATCCCCAGGAGAGTCCAATTGGGGTAAGCCATTCTGCGATGATCTTCCTCAGTTGCCGTAAGAAGTTTTCAGCTGTGTGCGTATTCTGGAAAGCGGTGATACAAAGCGTAGCCTGTCTAGGAACGAGTTGGCGTTTGCGAGATGCTGCTACTGGTGCCGCCGCTGCTGTTCTTGCAGCGGGAGGCAATACATCTACCCAGTGGGCTGTCACAGTCATATAGTCCTGAGTCTGCCCTGCTCCACTTGTCCACATGTCCGTGGTTAAGTGGACATTGGGTACAACTGCATTTTTTAGGACACTGGTGACTCTTTTTCTGAGGTCTGTGTACATTTTCGGTATCGCCTGCCTAGAGAAATGGAACCTAGATGGTATTTGGTACCGGGGACACAGTACCTCAATCAAGTCTATAGTTGGCTCTGAAGTAACGATGGATACCGGAACCACGTTTCTCACCGCCCAGGCTGCCAAGGCCTGAGTTATCTGCTTTGCAGCAGGATGACTGCTGTGATATTTCATCTTCCTCGCAAAGGACTGTTGGACAGTCAATTGCTTACTGGAAGTAGTACAAGTGGTCTTCCGACTTCCCCTCTGGGATGCCGATCGACTCCCAGCAGCAACAACAGCAGCGCCAGCAGCAGTAGGCGTTACACTCAAGGATGCATCGGAGGAATCCCAGGCAGGAGAGGACTCGTCAGACTTGCCAGTGACATGGCCTGCAGGACTATTGGCTTTCCTGGGTAAGGAGGAAATTGACACTGAGGGAGTTGGTGGTGTGGTTTGCGGGAGCTTGGTTACAAGAGGAAGGGATTTAGTGGTCAGTGGACTGCTTCCGCTGTCGCCCAAAGTTTTTGAACTTGTCACTGACTTATGATGAATGCGCTGCAGGTGACGTATAAGTGAGGATGTTCTGAGGTGGTTAAAGTCCTTACCCCTACTTATTACAGCTTGACAAAGGCAACACACGGCTTGACACCTGTTGTCCGCATTTGTGTTGAAATAATTCCACACCGAAGAGCTGATTTTTTTTGTATTTTGACCAGGCATGTCAATGGCCATATTCGTCCCACGGACAACAGGTGTCTCCCCGGGTGCCTGACTTAAACAAACCACCTCACCATCAGAATCCTCCTTGTCAATTTCCTCCCCAGCGCCAGCAACACCCATATCCTCATCCTGGTGTACTTCAACACTGACATCTTCAATTTGACTATCAGAAACTGGACTGCGGGTGCTCCTTCCAGCACTTGCAGGGGGCGTGCAAATGGTGGAAGGCGCAAGCTGTTCCCGTCCAGTGTTGGGAAGGTCAGGCATCGCAACCGACACAATTGGACTCTCCTTGGGGATTTGTGATTTCGAAGAACGCACAGTTCTTTGCTGTGCTTTTGCCAGCTTAAGTCTTTTCTTTTTTCTAGCAAGAGGATGAGTGCTTCCATCCTCGTGTGAAGCTGAACCACTAGCCATGAACATAGGCCAGGGCCTCAGCCGTTCCTTGCCACTCCGTGTCGTAAATGGCATATTGGCAAGTTTACGCTTCTCCTCAGACGCTTTTAATTTTGATTTTTGGGTCATTTTACTGATCTTTTGTGTTTTGGATTTTACATGCTCTGTACTATGACATTGGGCATCGGCCTTGGCAGACGACGTTGATGGCATTTCATCGTCTCGGCCATGACTAGTGGCAGCAGCTTCAGCACGAGGTGGAAGTGGATCTTGATCTTTCCCTATTTTTTTAACCTCCACATTTTTGTTCTCCATATTTTAATGCGCACAACTAAAAGGCACCACAGGTATACAATGTAGATGGATGGATAGTATACTTTATGGATGACGAGTGACGACACAGAGGTAGGTACAGCAGTGGCCTACCGTACTGCTATATACAGTATAATGGACCTGGTGGACACTGTCAGCAGACTGCGTTTATAGTATAAAGAAAAAAAGACACCACAGGTATACAATGTAGATGGATGGATAGTATACTTATGGACGACGAGTGACGACACAGAGGTAGGTACAGCAGTGGCCTACCGTACTGCTATATACAGTATAATGGACCTGGTGGACACTGTCAGCAGACTGCGTTTATAGTATAAAGAAAAAAAGACACCACAGGTATACAATGTAGATGGATGGATAGTATACTTATGGACGACGAGTGACGACACAGAGGTAGGTACAGCAGTGGCCTACCGTACTGCTATATACAGTATAATGGACCTGGTGGACACTGTCAGCACACTGCGTTTATAGTATAAAGAAAAAAAGACACCAAAGGTATACAATGTAGATGGATGGATAGTATACTTATGGACGACGAGTGACGACACAGAGGTAGGTACAGCAGTGGCCTACCGTACTGCTATATACAGTATAATGGACCTGGTGGACACTGTCAGCAGACTGCGTTTATAGTATAAAGAAAAAAAGACACCACAGGTATACAATGTAGATGGATGGATAGTATACTTAAGGACGACGAGTGACGACACAGAGGTAGGTACAGCAGTGGCCTACCGTACTGCTATATACAGTATAATGGACCTGGTGGACACTGTCAGCAGACTGCGTTTATAGTACAAAAAAAAAAGACACCACAGGTATACAATGTAGATGGATGGATAGTATACTTATGGATGACGAGTGACAACACAGAGGTAGGTACAGCAGTGGCCTACCGTACTGCTATATACAGTATAATGGACCTGGTGGACACTGTCAGCAGACTGCGTTTATAGTATAAAAAAAAAAGACACCACAGGTATACAATGTAGATGGATGGATAGTATACTTATGGACGACGAGTGACAACACAGAGGTAGGTACAGCAGTGGCCTACCGTACTGCTATATACAGTATAATGGACCTGGTGGACACTGTCAGCAGACTGCGTTTATAGTATAAAGAAAAAAAGACACCACAGGTATACAATGTAGATGGATGGATAGTATACTTATGGACGACGAGTGACGACACAGAGGTAGGTACAGCAGTGGCCTACCGTACTGCTATATACAGTATAATGGACCTGGTGGACACTGTCAGCAGACTGCGTTTATAGTATAAAGAAAAAAAGACACCACAGGTATACAATGTAGATGGATGGATAGTATACTTATGGACGACGAGTGACGACACAGAGGTAGGTACAGCAGTGGCCTACCGTACTGCTATATACAGTATAATGGACCTGGTGGTCACTCTCAGCAGACTGCGTTTATAGTATAAAGAAAAAAAGACACCACAGGTATACAATGTAGATGGATGGATAGTATACTTATGGACGACGAGTGACGACACAGAGGTAGGTACAGCAGTGGCCTACCGTACTGCTATATACAGTATAATGGACCTGGTGGACACTGTCAGCAGACTGCGTTTATAGTATAAAGAAAAAAAGACACCACAGGTATACAATGTAGATGGATGGATAGTATACTTATGGACGACGAGTGACGACACAGAGGTAGGTATAGCAGTGGCCTACCGTACTGCTATAAACAGTATAATGGACCTGGTGGACACTGTCAGCAGACTGCGTTTATAGTACAAAAAAAAAGACACCACAGGTATACAATGTAGATGGATGGATAGTATACTTATGGACGACGATTGACGACACAGAGGTAGGTACAGCAGTGGCCTACCGTACTGCTATATACAGTATAATGGACCTGGTGGACACTGTCAGCAGACTGCGTTTATAGTATAAAAAAAAAAAGACACCACAGGTATACAATGTAGATGGATGGATAGTATACTTATGGACGACGAGTGACGACACAGCAGTGGCCTACCGTACTGCTATATACAGTATAATGGACCTGGTGGACACTGTCAGCAGACTGCGTTTATAGTATAAAAAAAAAAGACACCACAGGTATACAATGTAGATGGATGGATAGTATACTTATGGACGACGAGTGATGACACAGAGGTAGGTACAGCAGTGGCCTACCGTACTGCTATATACAGTATAATGGACCTGGTGGACACTGTCAGCAGACTGCGTTTATAGTACAAAAAAAAGACACCACAGGTATACAATGTAGATGGATGGATAGTATACTTATGGACGACGAGTGACGACACAGAGGTAGGTACAGAAGTGGCCTACCGTACTGCTATATACAGTATAATGGACCTGGTGGACACTGTCAGCAGACTGCGTTTATAGTACAAAAAAAAAAGACACCACAGGTATACAATGTAGATGGATGGATAGTATACTTATGGATGACGAGTGACGACACAGAGGTAGGTACAGCAGTGGCCTACCGTACTGCTATATACAGTATAATGGACCTGGTGGACACTGTCAGCAGACTGCGTTTATAGTATAAAAAAAAAAAGACACCACAGGTATACAATGTAGATGGATGGATAGTATACTTATGGACGACGAGTGACAACACAGAGGTAGGTACAGCAGTGGCCTACCGTACTGCTATATACAGTATAATGGACCTGGTGGACACTGTCAGCAGACTGCGTTTATAGTATAAAAAAAAAAGACACCACAGGTATACAATGTAGATGGATGGATAGTATACTTATGGACGACGAGTGACGACACAGAGGTAGGTACAGCAGTGGCCTACCGTACTGCTATATACAGTATAATGGACCTGGTGGACACTGTCAGCAGACTGCGTTTATAGTATAAAGAAAAAAAGACACCACAGGTATACAATGTAGATGGATGGATAGTATACTTATGGACGACGAGTGACGACACAGAGGTAGGTACAGCAGTGGCCTACCGTACTGCTATATACAGTATAATGGACCTGGTGGACACTGTCAGCAGACTGCGTTTATAGTATAAAGAAAAAAAGACACCACAGGTATACAATGTAGATGGATGGATAGTATACTTATGGACGACGAGTGACGACACAGAGGTAGGTACAGCAGTGGCCTACCGTACTGCTATATACAGTATAATGGACCTGGTGGTCACTGTCAGCAGACTGCGTTTATAGTATAAAAAAAAAGACACCACAGGTATACAATGTAGATGGATGGATAGTATACTTATGGACGACGAGTGACGACACAGAGGTAGGTACAGCAGTGGCCTACCGTACTACTATATACAGTATAAAGGACCTGGTGGACACTGTCAGCAGACTGCGTTTATTGTATAAAAAAAAAGACACCACAGGTATACAATGTAGATGGATGGATAGTATACTTATGGACGACGAGTGACGACACAGAGGTAGGTACAGCAGTGGCCTACCGTACTGCTATATACAGTATAATGGACCTGGTGGACACTGTCAGCAGACTGCGTTTATAGTATAAAAAAAAAAGACACCACAGGAGTGTTTTTCAGGCAGACAAACGTATACTGGTGGTCACTGTCAGCAAAACTGTGCATTGTACTCCTGCTATAGCTGCTCCCCAGTCCCCACAATTAAGCAGTGTGAGCACTCAGCACAGATATATCATGCAGCACACTGAGCACAGATATGGTATGGAGCGTTTTTTTCAGGCAGAGAACGGATAAAAAACTGGTGGTCACTATTAGCAAAACTCTGCACTGTACTCCTCCTAACAGCTGCTCCCCAATCCTCCCCACAATAAGCTAAGCAATCAGATCAACTGTGTAGTATATAACTATATAAACGGAGAGGACGCCAGCCACGTCCTCTCCCTATCAATCTCAATGCACGTGTGAAAATGGCGGCGACGCGCGGCTGCTTATATAGAATCCGAATCTCGCGAGAATCCGACAGCTGGATGTTGACGTTCGGGCGCGCTCGGGTTAGCCGAGCAAGGCGGGAAGGTTCGAACCTGCCTCGGACCTGTGTAAACAAGGTGAAGTTCGGGGGGGTTCGGTTTCCGAGAAATCGAACCTTCTCATCACTAATAATTAGGTGCCTCGGCTTCTATTCGGGTCGACTTATACTCGAGTATATACGGTAATTATTTAACAGTTAAACAGCTTAGTAAGTTATATAGCTACATCTTGTGGACAAAGGAAAGAACATTGAGATTGCTTGTCTTATGTTGGGTTTTTTTGTGTGGTTTTTTTTGTGCAATTTATTTTTAACAAAGAATATTAAACAGAATAAACCATCATTACTTATGATGATAATAATCACAGAATTATATTTGGCAATATTTTATTTTTTTATCAGTTTAAGTAATTACAACCTATCATAAAATTCCTCTAATAAGCACTGTACATGCAACATTATTTTTTCACCTTATACAACACTGGAGTGTGTACTGTATATCCAATGTCGGACTGGGGCATGATGGGCCCACCGGGGGAATGCAGTGATAGGGTCCCATACTTAGGGGTGTGGCCAGCCTACAAAGGAGGTGTGGTCAGCCTCCACAGAGGCTTGAAATACACAATAGTTTAGTGCAGTGTAATGCAACATATCTACCATGTATAATACAAGTGCACAGTCTTGAACCTGATCCCTAGAGGAAGGATTGGGTCCTCAGGCAGTGGGACCTACCGGTCATACGCGAACGCAGGGGGGGTTTCCGAGTACCTAGAAACACCCCCTGGCAGGCAATCCATCGTCGCTGGTGACCGATTATTTTTTTCTGGCTACGGAGGAGCTGCACCTGTAACGCGGCTGCAGCATCTCCCTCCGCTCCGAGTCCTTACACTGACAGGCTGCTGCGCTGTCTGCCTGTAGGGGAAGCTGCAGCGAAAGCGCGCAGCTCCTCTCAGGCAGTACGTTGGGCATTATGACAGAGCCTGCTCGAGGCAGGCTGTAGCTGTCCCTACAATTATCAGCCACTCAGCACTACTGCAGCAGCCAGCAGGTGAAAGAGGGGACAGTAGTCTACATGATGTCCTGATTACTGTGAGTAGTGTGTGGTTGGGTGGAGGGGCTGTGCTTCCTGTCAATGGTGTGTTTGTAAACTCTATGCATGTATGCTGTATGTATATGTATGGCAGTGTGTGTGTGTGTGTGTGTGTGTGTGTGTGTGTGTGTGTGTGTGTGTGTATACTGTATGTATGTGTGTGTGTGTGCATGTATACTGTATGTGTGCGGGTGGTCTTCAGTATGCCGGCTGTCGGGATACCAGCGCACAGTATACCGGCGCCGGAATCCCAACAGCCGGCATACTGACACTTATTCTCCCTCGTGGGGGTCCACGACCCCCCTGGAGGGAGAATAAAATAACGTGGCGCGCATAGCGCACCACCGTGCCCGCAGCGTGGCGAGCGCAGCAAGCCCGCAAGGGGCTCATTTGCGCTCGCCACACTGTCGGTAAGCCGGCGGTCGGGCTCCCGGCGCCGGTATGCTGGTCGCCGGGAGCCCGACCGCCGGCAAACCCTACTACACCCTATGTGTGCTGTGTGCATGTATACTGTGTGTGGCTGTGTGCATGTATACTGTGTGTGTGCTGTGTGCATGTATACTGTGTGTGGCTGTGTGCATGTATACTGTGTGTGGCTGTGTGCATGTATACTGTGTGTGGCTGTGTGCATGTGTTGTATACTGCATACTTGCCTACATTTGATTTCTCCTCTCCGGGAGAAGCCCGGAGAGGAGACGCTGCACGTGTCTTCGGGGGGCGGGGCCGGACTGTGACATCACTAAGCCCCGCATCGGGAAATGCCGCGATTCGCAGGTCCGCGGGAAGGGGGCGGGGCTAAAATGACGCGATTTGCGTCATTTTAACCCCTTCTCCACCCGACGGACCCGTGAATGCGGGAGGTAATCTCTCCATCCTGCTCGCATCACTAGGGTGCGAGCAGGATGCAGGAGACCTGCCCACTCTTCCGGGGGTGCGGGGGGCTACCCCAAAAAACGGGAGCCTCCCGCAGCTTCCGGGAGAGTAGGTAAGTATGGTATACTGTATGTATGTATGTGTGTGTGTGCATGTATACTGTATGTATGTGTGAGTGCATGTATACTGTATGTGTGCTGTGTGCATGTATACTGTGTGTGGCTGTGTGCATGTATACTGTGTGTGGCTGTGTGCATGTATACTGTATGTGTGCTGTGTGCATGTATACTGTGTGTGTGCTGTGTGCATGTATAGTGTGTGTGGCTGTGTGCATGTATACTGTGTGTGGCTGTGTGCTGTGTGTAACAATTGACATAGGCGCAAATGAAAAAGTAATGATAAAGCTGAAGAAAATAAGAATTTACTCACCGGTAATTCTATTTCTCGTAGTCCGTAGTGGATGCTGGGGACTCCGTAAGGACCATGGGGAATAGCGGCTCCACAGGAGACTGGGCACAACTATAAAGAAAGCTTTAGACTACTGGTGTGCACTGGCTCCTCCCACTATGACCCTCCTCCAGACTTCAGTTAGGATACTGTGCCCAGAAGAGCTGACACAATAAGGAAGGATTCTGAATCCCGGGTAAGACTCATACCAGCCACACCAATCACACCGTATAACTCGTGATACAATACCCAGTTAACAGTATGATAACAACTGAGCCTCTCAACAGATGGCTCAACAATAACCCTTTAGTTAAGCAATAACTATATACAAGTATTGCAGACAATCCGCACTTGGGATGGGCGCCCAGCATCCACTACGGACTACGAGAAATAGA
Source organism: Pseudophryne corroboree (assembly GCF_028390025.1). Taxonomy (NCBI): domain Eukaryota; kingdom Metazoa; phylum Chordata; class Amphibia; order Anura; family Myobatrachidae; genus Pseudophryne; species Pseudophryne corroboree. The sequence continues at coordinate 280,057,051 of NC_086448.1, forward strand.
ATTACCGGTGAGTAAATTCTTATTTTCTCTAACGTCCTAAGTGGATGCTGGGGACTCCGTAAGGACCATGGGGATTATACCAAAGCTCCCAAACGGGCGGGAGAGTGCGGATGACTCTGCAGCACCGAATGGGCAAACTCTAGGTCCTCCTCAGCCAGGGTGTCAAACTTGTAGAATTTAGCAAACGTGTTTGACCCCGACCAAGTAGCTGCTCGGCAAAGTTGAAGAGCCGAGACCCCTCGGGCAGCCGCCCAAGAAGAGCCCACCTTCCTTGTGGAATGGGCTTTCACCGATTTAGGATGCGGCAGTCCAGCCGCAGAATGTGCAAGCTGAATCGTACTACAGATCCAGCGAGCAATAGTCTGCTTTGAAGCAGGTGCACCCAACTTGTTGGGCGCATACAGGATAAAGAGCGAGTCAGTCTTTCTGACTCCAGCTGTCCTGGAAACATAGATTTTCAGGGCCCTGACTACGTCCAACAACTTGGAAGCCTCCAAGTCATTTGTAGCCGCAGGCACCACGATAGGTTGGTTCAGATGAAACGCTGATTCCACTTTGGGGAGAAACTGGGGACGAGTCCTCAATTCTGCCCTATCCATATGGAAAATCAGATAAGGGCTTTTACATGACAAAGCCGCCAATTCTGATACACGCCTGGCCGAAGCTAAGGCCAACAACATGACCACTTTCCACGTGAGATATTTCAAATCCACGGTTTTCAGTGGCTCAAACCAATGTGACTTTAGGAAATTCAACACCACGTTGAGATCCCAAGGTGCCACTGGAGGCACAAAAGGGGGCTGAATATGCAGCACTCCCTTAACAAAAGTCTGAACTTCAGGTAGTGAAGCCAGTTCTCTCTGGAAGAAAATCGATAGAGCCGAAATCTGGACCTTAATGGAACCCAATTTAAGGCCCATAGTCACCCCTGACTGTAGGAAGTGCAGGAAACGGCCCAGCTGAAATTCCTCCGTTGGGGCCTTCCTGGCCTCACACCACGCAACATATTTTCGCCATATGCGGTGATAATGGTTTGCGGTTACTTCTTTCCTAGCTTTAATCAGCGTAGGAATGACTTCCTCCGGAATGCCCTTTTCCTTCAGGATCCGGTGTTCAACCGCCATGCCGTCAAACGCAGCCGCGGTAAGTCTTGGAACAGACAGGGCCCCTGCTGCAGCAGGTCTTGTCTGAGCGGTAGAGGCCATGGGTCCTCTGAGATCATTTCTTGAAGTTCCGGGTACCAAGCTCTTCTTGGCCAATCCGGAACAATGAGTATAGTTCTTACTCCTCTTCTCCTTATTATCCTCAGTACCTTTGGTATGAGAGGAAGAGGAGGGAACACATAAACCGACCGGTACACCCACGGTGTCACTAGAGCGTCCACAGCTATCGCCTGCGGGTCCCTTGACCTGGCGCAGTACTTTTCTAGCTTTTTGTTGAGGCGGGACGCCATCATGTCCACCTGTGGCCTTTCCCAACGGTTTACAATCATTTGAAAGACTTCTGGATGAAGTCCCCACTCTCCCGGGTGGAGGTCGTGCCTGCTGAGGAAGTCTGCTTCCCAGTTGTCCACTCCCGGAATGAACACTGCTGACAGTGCTAACACGTGATTTTCCGCCCATCGGAGAATCCTTGTGACTTCTGCCATTGCCGTCCTGCTTCTCGTGCCGCCCTGTCGGTTTACATGGGCGACCGCCGTGATGTTGTCTGACTGGATCAGTACCGGCTGGTTTTGAAGCAGGGTTTTTGCCTGACTTAGGGCATTGTAAATGGCCCTCAGTTCCAGAATATTTATGTGCAGGGAAGTCTCCTGACTTGACCATAGTCCTTGGAAGTTTCTTCCCTGTGTGACTGCCCCCCAGCCTCGAAGGCTGGCATCCGTGGTCACCAGGACCCAGTCCTGTATGCCGAATCTGCGGCCCTCTTGAAGATGAGCACTCTGCAGCCACCACAGCAGAGACACCCTTGTCCTTGGAGACAGGGTTATCAGCCGATGCATCTGAAGATGCGACCCAGACCACTTGTCCAACAGGTCCGACTGAAAGGTTCTTGCATGAAACCTGCCGAATGGAATTGCTTCGTAGGAAGCTACCATCTTTCCCAGTATCCGCGTGCAGTGATGCACTGACACCTGTTTTGGTTTTAGGAGGCCTCTGACTAGAGATGACAGCTCCTTGGCCTTCTCCTCCGGGAGAAACACTTTTTTCTGTTCTGTGTCCAGAACCATCCCCAGGAACAGTAGACGTGTCGTAGGGACCAGCTGTGACTTTGGAATGTTTAGAATCCAGCCGTGCTGTTGTAGCACCTCCCGAGATAGTGCTACCCCGACCAACAACTGCTCTCTGGACCTCGCCTTTATCAGGAGATCGTCCAAGTACGGGATAATAAAAACTCCCTTCTTTCGAAGGAGTATCATCATTTCGGCCATTACCTTGGTAAAGACCCTCGGAGCCGTGGATAGACCGAACGGCAACGTCTGGAATTGGTAATGACAATCCTGTACCACAAATCTGAGGTACTCCTGGTGAGGATGGTAAATGGGGACATGCAGGTAAGCATCCTTGATGTCCAGGGATACCATGTAATCCCCCTCCTCCAGGCTTGCAATAACCGCCCTGAGCGATTCCATCTTGAACTTGAATTTTGTTATATATGTGTTCAAGGATTTCAAATTTAAAATGGGTCTCACCGAACCGTCCGGTTTCGGTACCACAAACATTGTGGAATAGTAACCCCGTCCTTGTTGAAGTAGGGGTACCTTTACTATCACCTGTTGTGAACACAGCTTGTGAATTGCCTGTAACACTGCCTCCCTGCCTGAGGGAGTGGTTGGCAAGGCAGATTTGAGGAAACGGCGGGGGGGGAGACGTCTCGAATTCCAGCTTGTACCCCTGAGATACTATCTGAAAAATCCAGGGATCCACTCGTGAGCGAGCCCACTGATTGCTGAAATATTTGAGACGGGCCCCCACCGTACCTGGCTCCGCCTGTGGAGCCCCAGCGTCATGCTGTGGACTTAGAGGAAGCGGGGGAGGACTTTTGCTCCTGGGAACTGGCTGTATGCTGCAGCTTTTTTCCCCTACCTCTGCCTCTGGGCAGACAGGACGCGCCTTTAACCCGCTTGCCCCTATTGGGCCGAAAGGACTGTACCTGATAATACGGTGCTTTCTTTGGCTGTGAGGGAACATGGGGTAAAAATGTAGACTTCCCAGCTGTTGCTGTGGAAACGAGGTCCGAGAGACCATCCCCGAACAACTCCTCACCCTTATAAGGCAGAACTTCCATGTGCCTTTTGGAATCTGCATCACCTGTCCACTGCCGAGTCCATAACCCTCTCCTGGCAGAAATGGACATTGCACTAATTTTTGATGCCAGCCGGCAAATATCCCTCTGTGCATCCCTCATGTATAAAAGTGCGTCTTTTATATGCTCTACGGTTAGCAATATAGTGTCCCTGTCTAGGGTATCAATATTTTCTGACAGGGAATCTGACCATGCAGCTGCAGCACTGCACATCCATGCTGAAGCAATAGCTGGTCTCAGTATAACACCTGTGTGTGTATATATAGATTTCAGGATAGCCTCCTGCTTTCTATCAGCAGATTCCTTCAGGGCGGCCGTATCCGGAGACGGTAGTGCCACCTTCTTTGACAAGCGTGTGAGCGCTTTATCCACTCTAGGGGATGTTTCCCAACGTGGCCTATCCTCTGGCGGGAAAGGGTACGCCATTAGTAACCTCTTAGAAATTACCAGCTTCAAATCAGGGGAAGCCCACGCTTCTTCACACACTTCATTTAACTCCTCAGATGGAGGAAAAGCTACTGGTAGTTTTTTCTCTCTAAACATAATACCCTTTTTTGTGGTACCGGGGGTAACATCAGAAATGTGCAACACATTTTTCATTTCCTCAATCATGTAACATGTGGCCCTACTGGAAGTTACATTAGTCTCATCGTTGTCGACACTGGAGTCAGTATCTGTGTCGACATCTGTGTCTGCCATCTGAGGTAGCGGGCGTTTTAGAGCCCCTGATGGCTTTTGAGACGCCTGGGCAGGTACAGGCTGAGAAGCCGGCTGTCCCACATTTGGTATGTCGTCAAACCTTTTATGCAAGGAGTCGACACTGTCACGTAATTCCTTCCACAGCACCATCCACTCAGATGTCGACCCCGCAGGGGGTGACATCACATTTACAGGCATCTGCTCCGCCTCCACATAAGCCTCCTCATCAAACATGTCGACACAGCCGTACCGACACACCGCAAACACACAGGGAATGCTCTGACAGAGGACAGGACCCCACAAAGCCCTTTGGGGAGACAGAGAGAGAGTATGCCAGCACACACCAGAGCGCTATATAACACAGGGATCCCACTATAAATGAGTGTTTTCCCTTATAGCTGCTTTTTATATATATATATATATATATATATATATATATCCTGCGCCTAAATTTAGTGCCCCCCCCCCCCTCTCTTTTTTACCCTTCTGTAGCTTGCAGACTGCAGGGGAGAGCCAGGGAGCTTCCTTCTAGCGGAGCTGTGAGGGAAAAATGGCGCCAGTGTGCTGAGGGAGATGGCCCCGCCCCTTTTCCGGCTGACTTCTCCCGCTTTTTCTGGAATACTGGCAGGGGTATTTTTACATCTATATAGCCTCTAGGACTATATATGATGTAGATTTGCCAGCCAAGGTGTCATATATTGCCCTCAGGGAGCCCCCCCCCCCCAGCGCCCTGCACCCATCAGTGACCGGAGTGTGAGGTGTACATGAGGAGCAATGGCGCACAGCTGCAGTGCTGTGCGCTACCTTGGTGAAGACCGAAGTCTTCTGCCGCCGATTTCATGCTTCTGGCTCTGTAAGGGGGACGGCGGCGCGGCTCCGGGAACGAACACCAAGGTCGGGTCCTGCGGTCGATCCCTCTGGAGCTAATGGTGTCCAGTAGCCTAAGAAGCCCAAACTACCATCTGTTAGGTAGGTTCGCTTCTTCTCCCCTTAGTCCCTCGCTGCAGTGAGTCTGTTGCCAGCAGATCTCACTGTAAAATAAAAAACCTAAATATACTTTCTTTCTAGGAGCTCAGGAGAGCCCCTAGTGTGCATCCAGCTCAGCCGGGCACAAGATACTAACTGAAGTCTGGAGGAGGGTCATAGTGGGAGGAGCCAGTGCACACCAGTAGTCTAAAGCTTTCTTTATAGTTGTGCCCAGTCTCCTGTGGAGCCGCTATTCCCCATGGTCCTTACGGAGTCCCCAGTATCCACTTAGGACGTTAGAGAAAAGAATATCATTAGTGGCACCTATAAAGAAAACGTTTGTTAGATAAATGTTTACACAGCACACACACAGTATACATGCACACAGCCACATACAGCATACCTCCCAACTGTCCCAATTTTCGCGGGACAGTCCCGTTTTTTGGGGACTGTCCCGCTGTCCCACCCGCGGGCCGCAGTGTCCCGCGATGGGGGGGGGCAGTTGGGAGGCTCCTACACTCACTGCTCTGCATAGCATGCGCACAGCGTCTATTCAGCGCAGACAGTGGGAGAGAGGGCATGCCAGCAGCTCACAAGAGCGCTGGGCATGCCCCCTCAGTGACGAAAATGGGGGCGTGACCCGCAAAGCCACGCCCCCTTTTCATAGGCCACGCCCCTTTTGGGAGCCCGCGCATGTGTCCCTCTTCATTGGGGACCAAAGTTGGGAGGTATGCATACAGTATACATGCACACACACAGCACACATACAGTATACATGCACACACACATACATACAGTATACATGCACACACACAGAGTATACATGCACACATACTGCCATACATATACATACAGCATACATGCATAGAGTTTACAAACACACCATTGACAGGAAGCACAGCCCCTCCACCCAACCACATACCACTCACAGTATGTGGTTTGGTGGAGGGGCTGTGCTTCCTGTCAATGGTGTTTTTGTAAACTCTATGTATGCATGTATGTTGTATGTATATGTATGGCAGTATGTGTGCATGTATACTCTGTGTGTGTGCATGTATAATGTGTGTGTGTGTGTGTGTGTGTGTGTGTGTGTGTGTGTGTGTGTGTGTGTGTGTGTGTGTGTGCATGTATACTGTATGTGTGCTGTGTGCATGTATACTGTGTGTGGCTGTGTGCATGTATACTGTATGTGTGCTGTGTGCATGTATACTGTGTGTGGCTGTGTGCATGTATACTGTGTGTGGCTGTGTGCATGTATACTGTATGTATGCATGTGTGTGCATGTATACTGTATGTATGTATGTGTGTGCATGTATACTGTATGTGTGCTGTGTGCATGTATACTGTGTGTGGCTGTGTGCATGTATACTGTGTGTGTGCTGTGTGCATGTATACTGTGTGTGGATGTGTGCTGTGTGTAACAATTGACATAGGCGCAAATTAAAAAGTAATGATAAAGCTGAAGAAAAGAATATCATTAGTGGCACCTATAAAGAAAAAGTTTGTTAGATAAATGTTTACAGCTCTTTAAGGGTAATGTGGAAAGAGCCGGTATACTGGAGTTTGATAGTGGTTCAGGTTACCTGTCTCTATCTTACACTAATCGGGACCTTTTCCTCCGCTGTCCGTTAATGCGTTGTCTTCAGATGCGTCTAGCCGCGATCGGCAGTTGTTGATGATGTCACCTGCTGGTCCCGTGAATCTGCTCCATGTCGTGGCTTGGCAGTTGCAGGTCTCCTTCCACGCTGTGTGTGTATGTTTGCTGTGTGTGTATGTATGTATGTATTGTACGTACGTACGTGTGCTGTGTGCATGTACACTGTGTGTAAGTAAGTATGCTGTGTGCATGTATACTGTGTGTATGTAATTATGTGTGCTGTGTGCATGTATACTGGATGTATGTATGTGTGTTGTGTGCATGTACACTGTGTGTGCATCTATAATGTGTGTGTGCATGTACACTGTGTGTATATATGTATCTGTATGTATGTATGTATGTATGTATGTATGTATGTATGCTGTGTGTGTTTGTAAGTATGCTAGTGTATGTGTGTACGGCACTCCTTTGACATACAAAATGATACTCAGGTGCAGTCTATATTTAATTTGAATCCAAGTAAAAAAGGCAGGAGCCTGTACCCCTAACACGTTGGTATGCTGTGATCTTGCATCAGTATTGTTTTTTTTATAAAATCTAAGGGCCCCTGGCTTTTTTTACCGGGAAAATATATGTATGTATATTTACATACATGTATGGAAACCCCCCCAAGAAAATCCTGCGTTTGCCACTGCCGGTGGTTTCCCTGGTACCCCTGTGGGCCAGTCCAACCCTGTGTATATCTTCCACATAAGTATTAGTGTTTTCTCCAAACCCCACACCTCTCTTTAAACTGCGTTTAGCTTTGAATACTGATTTATATTTGCTGTGCTGATTTCACTGTACTCCTAAAATTTGAGATTATTAACAATATAAGCCATCATTAGTGTAAACGCTGAACATTAAGGGAGTGATGTAGAGTGATGGTACATTTTAGACTACCTTTTATTGCTATTTTTTTGGGTATTGTTTTTATTTTTTTCATCACCTTTAACCAGGGCTTAAAGTGGTGGGGGGAACTTACCTCGCCTGCGACCCGTCCTGCTTAGCGCGCGCCAAAGGCGCTCGTGCCGCAGAAAGTGGTGTGGCCTCACAAGGAAGGGGCGTGGCCATACAAAAGTACCACCAATTCAAAATAATGCCTCACAGTAGCACAATCTTATTCACAGTGCCCGCCCCACATACTAGTGCCCTTTACACACACAATGCCCACAATAGCAGAGCCACTTACACACAATGCCCACAGCAGTGCTCACCCCTCCTAATTTTAGATTTGGTTCACAATATAGCAGTATATGTTGAACAACCTTTGCTCACCTCTCTTATGTCTTCTATGTGTCCCTTCTGCTTTCGTGTTTCCTTTGTCTGTCACTCTCCTCATGAGTCCATATCTTCATCCTAGGCAGTGCCGTAACCAGACATTTTAGTGCTGTGTGCAAGAAACAGCATCAACGCCACCCCCCAATATTTAAAATAGGACCAGTGACAAAAATATAGGGGGAAGGGGCGTGGCCACAAAATAATACCAATTCAGTTGAGTTGGTCACTTGGGAGCTTCCGGATTCTTTAGAGGAATTGATCTCTCTCTGCGTCAAGGTAGATCTCCGGATGCAGGAACGTGGAGGTGAACGTAGTCGATCGGATCGTTCTAGGTTCCGGCTTCCTCCTGCAAGGCAAGCGGTGGTCCCAAGTCCGGACGAACCCATGCAGATTAACCGATCCCGATTGTCTCCGGAAGAGCGACAGCGTCGTCATGAAGGTAAACTCTGTCTGTACTGCTGAGCTGCAGGTCATTTCATCAAGTCCTGCAAATCCCGTCCGGGAAACGGGCAGGCCTAGCTTGTTCCGGAGGAGTCAAGTTGGGGGTTACGACCAAATCTTCTCGGACTTCGGACTGTTTGCTCCCTGTATCGTTAACCACCAAGTCTACTTCAAAGTCTTTTGAAGCCCTGTTGGACTCCGGGGCTGCGGGGAATTTCGTTTCTTCTCTCTGTGTCCAAAGCCTGAATTTGGAAGTACGGCCCATCGAGCGGCCTATTTCTTTGACAGCTATCAATGGTACTAGGATATCCAAGTGTATCAAAACAGGGCGCACGGTCCCAGTTAAACTACAGGTCGGGGCTCTACATCAAGAATATTTGGAGTTCTTGGTGATTCCGGAAATGCATCACGATCTGGTTCTCGGAATGCCTTGGCTCAAAATTCACAATCCCCATAACGAATGGAAGACCGCACAGATTCGGTCTTGGAGTTCTTTTTGTCACACTAACTGTCTCACCCCTGTCTGTCCGCTTCGTGTTTCTACTAAGGCGGAGGAAGAACTTATCCCGGAGACGTATCAAGAGTTCAAGGATGTGTTCTCGGAACAGTCGGCTGACCAGTTACCACCCCATAGGCCTTGGGACTGCCCCATTGACCTCATCCCAGGGAAAATGCCGCCCCGGGGTCGCATTTATCCTCATTCCCTTCCAGAGACACAAGCTATGTCAGACTATATCAAGTCCAATCTTCACAAGGGATTCATTCGCCCCTCTATCTCCCCGGCTGGAGCGGGCTTCTTCTTCGTGAAAAAGAAGGACGGGGGGTTAAGACCATGTATCGACTACCGCGGCCTAAACGATATTACCATCAAAAATAAATACCCCTTGCCCCTAATCACAGAGCTATTTGATAGAGTTCGTGGTGCCCACGTTTTTTCCAAACTCGATTTGAGGGGGGCCTATAACCTTATACGCATCAGAGAGGGAGATGAATGGAAGACCGCCTTCAATACCCGGGATGGGCATTATGAGTATCTGGTTATGCCGTTCGGTCTTAGTAATGCTCCTGCTGTCTTCCAGGGATTCGTCAACGAAATCTTCCGAGACATATTATACCAAAGTGTCGTGGTATATTTGGATGACATACTGATTTTTTCCAAAGATCTTGTTGAACACAGGACACAGGTCAAAGAGGTACTCCGCCGTTTACGTGAGAATCATCTCTATGCCAAGATCTCCAAGTGTACCTTCGAAGTAACATCAATACCGTTCCTCGGTTATATCATCTCGGGGACGGAGCTTCGCATGGACCCGGAGAAACTTTCCGCCATTCGGGACTGGGCACAGCCACTCTCTTTGAAAGCAATACAAAGATTCCCGGGTTTTGCGAACTATTATAGAAAATTCATTAGAAGTTTCTCCACCATTGTTGCGCCCATTACCGCCTTGACGAGAAAGGGTTCCAACCCGGGTTTGTGGCCTCCCGAAGCCATAGAGGCTTTTTCCCACTTGAAATCAGCTTTTATGTCCGCTCCAGTACTCCAACAACCAAATTTCGAGGAACCTTTCTTCCTAGAAGTTGACGCATCCTCGGTCGGAGTTGGGGCCGTTCTCTCTCAATACTCCTCAGATAAGAGATTACATCCGTGTGGCTTCCACTCTCGTAAATTCTCTCCGGCCGAACGAAATTACACTATTGGAGACCAGGAACTCTTGGCAATTAAATCTGCCTTGGAAGAGTGGAGATATCTCTTAGAAGGGGCCAAACATGTGATTACCATTTACACTGATCACAAAAATTTGTTGTATATCAAAACCGCACAGTGCTTGAATCCTCGCCAAGCTAGATGGGCACTCTTCTTCACTCGATTTTCTTTTGTTATCAAGTACCGAGCCGGGACTTTCAATACTAAAGTGGATGCACTGTCCCGTTCACAAACTCCCACAGATGAAGAGGATTCTTTTGAGCAGAGTTTAATTCTGAATCCAATTTCTGTCTCCGCTGCCTCAACTACTCCAGGTCCTCCCCCAGGAAGAATGTCCGTACCAGCTAAATTCCGGCCGAGAATACTACAGTGGGCCCATATCTCCAAGTTTTCCGGTCATCCCGGTGCCCAGAAGATGTACAAGTTTCTGCAAAGATCTTACTGGTGGGACTCCATGAGGAAGGATGTACAGGATTACGTTAATTCTTGTCCACAGTGTACACAGCATAAATCTCCTCGCCTGCCTCCTGCTGGGTTGCTTCGTCCTCTGTCCATTCCTATGAAACCCTGGACTCACATTTCCATGGATTTCGTCACCGACTTGCCCTGTTCCAAAGGTTACAACACTGTCTGGGTGATCGTCGACCGTTTTTCGAAGATGGCGCACTTCGTTCCATTGACTGGTCTGCCGACAGCTCCTAAATTAGCTCTAATATTCGTCCGAGAACATTTTCGGTTGCATGGGTTCCCTCAAGAAATAGTCTCTGATCGAGTGGTACAGTGCACCGCAAGGTTTTGGAAAGCTCTCTGCTCGGCCTTACAAATTAAACTTAAGTTTTCATCCGCTTATCACCCCCAAACTAATGGGCAAACGGAACAAGTCAATCAAGATTTGGAGACTTTCCTCCGCCTGTATCTCTCCCCTTCACAGGACAACTGGGTAGAGTTATTGCCTTGGGCAGAATTTGCACATAACCATTCATTTCATTCCTCCACTGGTGAATCTCCGTTCTTCATCAACTATGGTTTCCACCCACGAGTTCCGGAATTACCAATTCTTCCAACAGGAGAGGTTCCAGCTGTGACTTCCACTCTACTACACTTCAGACAAATTTGGAGTAAGGTTCATGCTAGTCTTAAAAAGGTTTCTGTCCGATACAAGTTCTTCGCGGACAAGAAACGGCGAGCCGCTCCTCAATACAAGGTTGGTGACAGGGTATGGCTCTCCACACGTAACCTCCGGCTAAAGGTACCCACCATGAAGTTCGCCCCAAGATTTATCGGTCCATACCCTGTGCTACAAATCCTGAATCCTGTGGTCTGCAAGTTGGGATTACCTTCTCATCTACGCATACCGAATGCCTTTCATGTTTCTCTCCTTCATCCTCTCATCCTTAATCATTTTCATTCTAAGCCCTCAAGCCCCACTTCGGTAGAAACTGGGACAGACTTTGAGATTAAAACTATTCTGGACTCTGGTTATCTTCATAAGAACCTGCAATATCTGGTAGAATGGAAAGGTTATGGTCCTGAGGAGAGAAGTTGGATAGGAGCTTCGGAAGTCTCAGCTCATCGACTAATCCGGATCTTCCATGCCAAGAACCCTACGAAACCTGGGAAGTGTCCAGGGGCCACCCCTAGAGGAGGGGGTACTGTCACGCCGCCGCCCCGTCCGCCTTACTTACCTCTCCGGGCGCGCTGGTCCTCTCTGCGGCCGTCCTCGCTGGCGGCTCCCGGCACTCGGTCCGGCGTCTGGGCGGGTGACGTCATCAGGCACTTCCCACCAACCAGATGGTGGTGGGAAGTATAAATTCTAGTGCCAGGCCCTGAATCAGTGCCTGAGTATCATCAAATCCCCAGAGTGGTGATCGCCAGTCCTCCGTGCCTCCAAGCACCTCCATGCCTCCAGCACCTCCGTGCCTCCAAGCACCTCCGTGCCTCCAGCACCTCCGTGCCTCCAAGCACCTCCGTGCCTCAAGCACCTCCATGCCTCCAAGCACCTCCGTGCCTCCAGCACCTCCGTGCCGCCAAGCACTTCTGTATCTCCTAGCACAGTCAGTGCCTTCCGCGTCCTGTACCTCTAATTTACCGTGCATCCAGCAAACACAGGCTTTCGCACCGTGCATTCCAGTCACGGTTACTACTCTCAATCTTCCTGTTCTCCAGCCACGTTCATTATCATTTGTCTACAGAGGATTCATCAGCCCTTTCAAGTTCTTGTTTTTCAGGAGATCTTCAATATCCAACACGTGCCTCCTGCCTGCTGTCCGAATCCTGTATGAGGAAAACCAACATTCGGCCATCTCTGTTGCGGCCCAGTTGCGGTTCCTCTTCCCGATCTTCGGAAGATACCCCGAGTCCACAACAATCCCAAACCAGGTCAGTGATAGAGATAGAGACATTGCAAGAGAGAGACATGGCAAAAGAAAGAGAGAGAGAGAGAGAGATGGCGAGAAAGAGACATGGGAAGGAAGGGAAAGAGACATGGGAAGGAAGACAAAAGAGTGACATGGCAAGAGAAGGTGAGAGAAATGGATATAGAGACACTGCGAGAGAGAGAGACATGGCAAAAAAGAGAGAGAGAGAGACCATCACTCACCTGCAGACAGCGGTCCGGTGGAGGTGGGGAGGGCATTACAGCCCGCGGGTCACTAAGCTTAAGGGTGGGGTGGACTTTAAGCCGCTGCGCTGGCAGGGAGATAGAGAGTGTGCACGTGCATTACTGCACGCCACTCAGCCTCACAGTAAGCTCCGGCAGCTGCAGGGGGGATCGGGCGTTATAGCCCGCGGGTCACAAGTTTTGGGGATTGAAGGACTAGTTAAAAACCACAGCAGTGACGACGGCATGGAGACGGTAAAGGGGGTTGGGCATTACAGCCCATGGCTCACACTAAACTCCGGCGGCAGCAGGGAAGATCGGGCACTGCAACCTCCCTGGCGGAGTGGGGGGAGAGGGCACTTTGAATCTGGCGCCGATTGTGCGCCATTCACGGCTCCCGGACCACCAGCTAATGAGAAGTTGCCACTTGGCAGCTTCTCATTGGCTGGCGGACCGGGAGCCATGATTGGCTCACGCCAGATTTTAAAAACACCGCCCCTTCTTTTGATTGATGCTGCAGCCGGTCCACGAGTCGGTATTGACTGGCAGCCGCTGCCACCTTTGCAATGGAGCAGGGACCTGATGCTGTGGCCAGGCGGATCCGCCTGCATTTAGAGGTGACGGTACGCAGTTCTGCCCTGTTCCGGCCCACTTTAACCACTGCCGTTAACTATGTTTCGATAACATCTTCTTAACAAAACTAGAATCATAGTAGTTGATTAGTCTGATACACAGAGTTGGACTGGCCCACTTGGGGAACCCCGGTGGGCCCCACTGCTCGGGGCCCCTTCTCCTCTACTAGGGATCTGGTTCAAAGCTGTGCACTTGAATTGTACATTATACATATATTACATTATTCCCGCATGGGACTACGGTGTATTTTCTACAGGGCATTGCTGTTATTAATCTGGTACATTATCATGCATACACTAGCAGCATTTACTGTATACTGTATATTTATCAAGGCATGTACTCTCTAAGCCAGTGATGGGGAACCTTCAGCCCTCCAGCTGTTGCTGAACTACACATCCCAGCATGCCCTGCAACAGTTTTAGCATGGCCAAATAGCAAACGTGTAGCAAGGCATGCTGGTATGTGTAGTTTAACAACAGCTGGAGGTCCAAAGGTTCCCCACCCGTGCTCTAAGCTTTAGCCAAACCTCTGCGGTGACTAGCCACACCCCCTCTGGAGACTGGCCACACAGCTAAAAATGGGCCCCTACCAGTGCATTCCCCTGGTGAGCCCTTCATGTCCCAGTCCGACACTGCGGAATCAGCAGTATTCTCTACACTGTACAGTACTACAATCGGTAGTTTAAATCTATCAGACGTTATTCTGATTGTATACTGTACATCTGTAGCAACATCATTTATCATTACAACCTGTCAGCTGCCTAAAACCATGACTCAGACACCCATGTTTATCTAGGCATGAATTCATTAATCTGTCTCTAGTGCTCATGCGTGTCGGACAAACCCGTGGGATGTATACCTGGCGTAATCACTACAGGAATAGTGATGCTTACAGTATAACACGTTTACTGCTGCATTCAGCCCCTATGCTTTCTACCTTGTTATTTAATAGTCACTTTGTACAATGGAGAATTTTAATATACCTCTCAAAATAATTATAAATCTAATAGAAAAAAGAAAGAAAAGAAATAAGATGCACTGTAGGACACATGGTTTATCTGTTAGTGATGTTTCTATTAACTACGTAAGCAGTTTAATGTATCTAGTTGACAGACTAATGGTGCATAAACTCTGCATGTAGACAATATTATAGAATTAAATGAACATTATTTTATTTCAGGAGTCATGGAATCACAGCAAGAACATTATGATGAATGTCAATGCCATACAGATGTTCTATTAATGTACTTATATTTAATTTCTTTTCTTGTAAATTCCATTACCCAGTGTCCCAAATGTTGGAAAATTAACTGTAAATTAAATACTGGCTGTATTTTTATTTATGGGACATATATGCGACAGTCATAACCTTGTATTATCCATGCAATACAGAGTCTCTAGTGCTCAGATCACTAACAACGCTGGCGGCTATGGGTGAGGAGAGGGCCCACACACAGAGACTGATGGACACCAGAAATGTAAATATAGAAGAAATGGGTGCAGGGTGAGCACTGTGGGCCCCCTCTGGACCCAGGGGCCCATGTGCATGGCACACACTGCACCTATTATAGATACGCCGCTGATGGGAAGCCACCAGCCTATTACATTGACCATAAATAATTTGTATTGGCCCTGGATCACCAACCCAGGGCACCACTGCTACAGCACCCAGTTTGGGATCCACTGCAGTAGGGCCATATTTATCAAAGGAATTGTGCAGGAAATCCCCCTAAAACAGCCATTTTTGGGAGAAACCTACAAAAATTAAGCATTTCCAGAATGTAAGAAGGAGAACTGATATCAGAGATAGGAAATAATTAGGGCTGTGTATAAAGTATTAAACATTTTTACTTTTGCTGCTTTGAACACCCCTATTACTAGATACACAGATACAAGCGGAAAATTCAGCATATCAATGGACACAAATGCAAATGCAAAATGGGTCCAATCACCATTATGGGGCAAATATAATGCAGGCATCTGCAAATTTCCTATGAATTTGCCAACCTGGTTAGCGTCCAGAGCACAGCGGATAGGTTGTGAAGTAACATGTGATGATTCCAAACATGGCCGCGCCCATGTTTGGTTCTGGAGGGAAAGTATGTTTGAACTAACATGTGGGAATCTGTAGTAATGGCGGCAGAGGCCAAGGAGGGCAGGAGATGCCATTCACTGTGACAGAAGGAACTTGCTGTGTAGTTGCCATGACAGCATTGCCGGGATCATTGAGGGAAGACTGAGACAATGTTGTACAGCGTGCTGCACGCAGACAGCGCAGGAGGAATCCAGGCTTGGAATGCTGGGCTAGTCTCAGGAGGCACTTAGAAGGTAAAAAGTAGTGAAAAGTGTGGCATATGTGTAAGGCGCATTATGTGTATAAGGACATTAATAATGTGTGTCATATGTGTAAGGGGCATTACTGTGTGGTATTATGTGTTTAAAGGCATTACTAATGTGTGGCATTATGTGTACAAGGAGCTCTACTGTGTGGCATAATGTATAGAAAGGGCACTACTGCATGGTCTAATGTGAATAAAGAGCAATATGGTGTGGTGTAATGTGAATAAGAAGTGATGTAATGTGAATAAGGGGCACTACTGTGATTAGTAACATACTGTATATAAGTTAAAGTGGTACTACTGTGTGATGTAACATGAATAAGGGACACTATTGCATGTTATAATGCGAATAAAGTTGCAGTACTGTGTGGCGTAATTTGAAATGGGGGTACTATTGTCACGTCTAGTAAAGTTTGAGGATCCGGCAGCTGAGACTTGCCCGAGGAGGTAGATGGCTGTGGGTGAACAAGATGAGGGGGTTGGATATAGTTCCTTCGCATGGGACACGGAGCAATGAAGAATGTAGGCAGGGTTGAAAGTCAATGAATAGTATTTATTATGTACAGGGCTGAGGTAGAGAACTGTGTCTGGAGCACGATGGTTAAAGAACGTAGTTGCAGATAAAAAACTGCAGGTTGTTGCTTGGAAGACGAGGTTGTGAATAATGAACTGCGGAACTGTGGATGAGACAAGGACTGTGGACTGTGGTTTGAAAAACGAGACTGTAGATGATGAACTGTGGATGGTAGTTGAAGACATGGCTGGCGAAGTAGATCTGTGGAGTGTGGCTTGAAAGACGAGGCAGAAGACCCGGGCCCGACTGTGCCCAAAGAGTCTTACTGGACCGGGTTTTCCAGGAGCGCTTCCACAAGCAGTAGCAGGTTAGGAACGGCAGGACTGCAGCAGCAACAGAGAACTGACCAAGCAGGAGCAGGAGTAACCAGAATACAACAAGGATCCTGGGAGACAGGCTAAAGCACCTACAACAGGGTTGTAACTTGAAGCACAGGCGTCCCTGTCCTAAACCAGCCCCCTGTATAGGGAGAGCTTCCCCTGGATTGGCTGGAAAAAAACAGGAAACAGGAACTATGCTTAAAACTTGGTCTCCAACATGGCAGCGCCCAGTAATGCAGACCTTTCTGCAAAGCCACATTGTGCACTGCCTTTGGTCTCCTAGCAATGGCTCAGCAAGAGTGACCCGCTGTAGCTGCGTCCCGCCTCCACGAGCGGACCCCCTCACCGCCGCCACTGCTGCCCACGGACCCGGCGCAGCAGCCCACCTCCGCCACTGCCCGCACACCACCAGAGAAGCCAGCCCCACGTTCCCCAGCGTACCGGTAAGACTCTGGACGCTGACAGTACCCCCCCTTTGCGGGTGGACTCCGGACACCTATATGGTTTAGTTGGGAATTTGGCATGAAATGTCCGAAGAAGTCTTGGAGCATGGACATCCTCTGCTTCTACCCAAGATCTCTCCTCTGGTCCATATCCTTTCCAATCAACAAGGTACTGGAGGCGACCATAACGTCTGCGAGAATGGAGGATCTTGTGAATCTCAAATTCATCTCCTTGTGCTGATTGAATCTTGGGTGATTTAGGCAAAGCAGCTCTGAATCGATTAAGTACCAAAGGTTTTAAGAGAGAAATATGAAATGCATTAGGGATTCTTAACTGCGGAGGTAATTTCACTTTATAAGCCACAGGATTCAAAACTTTTTCGATTGGGTAGGGCCCAATAAATCTGGGAGCAAACTTTTTCGTAGGAACCTTTAACCTTAGGTTACATGTGGAAACCCAAACCCAATCTCCTACCTTAAGGCTTGGTACAGCTTTTCGCTTCAGATCTGCATAGGTCTTATACCTCTTGGATGCCTTGAGCAAGGTCTTGTGAATTTGTTTCCAGGTTTCAGTAAATTGTCGAAGTGTTGACTCTGTGGCAGGAACCTCGAGCGTAGGCAGAAGTTGGAAATCAGGAACTCTCGGATGGTAACCATAATTAATGAAGAATGGGGAAGATTTTGTGGCAGAGTGATAGAGATTGTTATGGGCAAACTCTGTGAACAGGAGGAAGACCAGCCAGTCGTCCTGTGAGGAGGACATGAATAAACGCAGAAAAGTCTCCAGATCCTGGTTCACTCTCTCTGTTTGACCATCCGTTTGAGGATGATATCCTGAGGAGAAGTTCAATTTCACACCAAGAGCAGAACAAAGGGATCTCCAAAACTTGGCCACAAACTGAGGACCTCTATCAGACACGATTTCCTGCGGTCGACCATGAAGTCGAAAGATCTCTGCTATAAATAATTTTGCCAACTGGGATGCTGATGGAAGATTAGCCAGAGGAACGAAGTGTGCCATTTTAGAGAATCGGTCAACTATGACCCATACGGTGTTCCGTCCACCAGACGTAGGTAAATCAGTAATAAAGTCCATAGAAATATGCGTCCATGGTCTTAGTGGCACAGGTAACGGATGAAGTAACCCGGCTGGAGGACCTTTGGGACTCTTATGCTGGGCACATTTTGGACAGGTAGCCACAAATTCCTGAACGTCAGTCCTGAGATGAGGCCACCAGTAGGAGCGCTGAATGAATTTGAGTGTTTTAAGACCGCCTACATGGCCCATGAAGGAGGAGGAGTGAGCCCATGTAAGAAGTTTTTTGCGAAGATTTGGTGCAACGAAGATCTTTCCTGGAGGAGGAAGTGGAGAGGTATTAGTTGCTGAAAAAGAGGTGTATTCCAGGATGAATTGCTCTTTTGAACGGTTAGAGGGTTCATCAGAATTTAGGGAGCGAGATAATGCATCTGCCTTTTTGTTGAGGGAACCTGGTCGGTAGCTAAGTTTAAAGTTAAAACAGGTAAAGAAGAGTGCCCATCTTGCTTGGCGTGGGTTCAGACATCGGGCTGACTGTAGATACAGGAGGTTCTTGTGATCCGTGGTTACCTAGATTGGATGCTGAGCTCCCTCCAACAAATACCTCCACTCCTCAAAGGCCAACTTAATCACCAGTAGTTCCTGTTCCCCAATAGCATAATTCTCTTCAGCGGGGGAAAATCTTCGCAAGAAGAACGCACAAGGATGGACCTTCTTGTCCTCGAAGAGCTGGGATAATACTGCTCCTACTCCTACAGTAGAGGCATCAACCTC
This sequence comes from Pseudophryne corroboree, assembly GCF_028390025.1. Classification (NCBI taxonomy): domain Eukaryota; kingdom Metazoa; phylum Chordata; class Amphibia; order Anura; family Myobatrachidae; genus Pseudophryne; species Pseudophryne corroboree. The sequence goes on from NC_086448.1 coordinate 280,075,799, forward strand.
CACCAAGAACGGATGGCTGAGATCAGGTTGTTGAAGAACTGGAGCGGCCATGAAGGCCTCCTTTAAAGACGAAAAGGCTTCCAAAGCCTCCGGAGATCACTTGGCAGGATCAGCTCCTTTCCTAGTTAATGCGGTTATGGGAGCTATGACAGAAGAAAAATTTTGAATGAAGCTTCGACATTCAAGCAGAAATAGCTAGTAAACGTTGCCTGAGGAATGGTTCTCTTTTAATTTTTACTGAGACTTGGCTGTCGGAGTCTGTTCCTGATTCCGTTTTGGGACTTACGGACAGAATTTTGTTCAGAGCTGATAGGACTAATGTGTCACAACTGAGGGCCTGAGCTGACGGGAGGCAGCCTCAGTTGTAGGGGCTGAGATGTACCGGAACCTGGGAGGTTGTATCAGACCCCTGGACATGTAAGTAACATGAATAATAACTGCCCGAAGGCGTGACCACGACAACTTGGATAAAAGTCAATGATGTTTATTATGACAACTCCGCAACACAGCAGCAGTAAAAGAAAACGTAAAAGTCAGCAAAGAATAAATACAGTTCCTGGGTACTACAGGATGGCAGGAGCCACAGGGCACTGGTAGTGTGAGACAGTTCTTATGATCTTCTAGATGGAAAGTCCTTACCAGGCCCGACTGTAGCAATGGAGATAACCCAGGATTGTGCCAGCTGGTGTTCCAGGAAAAGCTGGGTTGCTGAAGGTAAAACAGCTGCTGTGGATACTGGCTGGAACCAGACTGTTGTTAGCACGGAGTGGATACTGGCTGGAACCAGTTAAATAATAAATGAACTTGGGAGCGATGAAATATGAACTGAAATGTAGAACTTGAGAGCGGAGAAATAATAATACCGGTGGAGAGTGGTAAAGTGTAGAAAGGACACCGGCCCTTTAAGGGAAGCTGTTCTCTGCTGGAAGCTGAGCTGGAAGCAGGTAATGTTGTAGCTGGAAACAGATGAATCCACAATGGATTGGAGAGTCAGGCTACACCGCAGGTGGAATGCTGGTGCGGGTCTCTATGGTGGAAGTCTTGAGACAGGAGCTGGAACCTGGAAGACAATCACAGGAAATAGACAAACAGGAACTAGGTTTGACAACCAAAGCACTGACGCCTTCCTTGCTCAGGCACAGTGTATTTATACCTGCAGCAAGGAAGGGATTGGCTAGGCAATTATGCAGATTATCAATACTGAGAACAGATTGGTGGAAATGATCAGCTGACAGAATCCAAGATGGCTGCGCCCATGCAGACACTTGGAGGGAAGTTTGGTTTGTAATCCATGTGGTAATGAAAACAGTAATGGCGGCGCCGGCCACCGGAGACAGGAGGCGCCAGGCTGACAGATGCACATCCAACCATGCGGACACAGCGGAGGCCGCGGCTGACGTAATCGCCACTCAGACACTTTGCATGCAGAAGTTCAGGGACGGCGGCGGAGGCCGCGGGAGACGCCATGCCAGGTGTAATATGGCGTTTACTGTGACAGCGTCCCAGAGTGACAGGAGAGGATACAGGAATGTACACATCAGGATAACAGATGGGATCCGGTCCTGGAGCGCTGAGCCAGCCTTAGGAGGCATCTGATGGGTAAGAAATGGCGTCCAGATACCCGGATCGTGACAGCACCCCCCCCTTTAGGAGTGGCCCCAGGACACTTCTTTGGCTTTTGAGGAAACTTGGAATGGAATCTCCGGACCAAGGCAGGAGCATGGACATCAGAAGCATTGGTCCATGAACGTTCCTCAGGACCATAACCCTTCCAGTCAATAAGATATTGTAGTTGACCGTAACGGTGACGTGAGTCCAGGATCTTGGCCACTTCATACTCAACGCCTCGTTGAGTTTGGACTTTCGGAGTTGGAGGAAGTGAGGAATGAAACCGATTCAAGATCAGCGGTTTCAACAGGGAAACATGGAATGTCCTGGGTATTTTTAAGAAGGGAGGCAACTGGAGTCTGTAAGCAACAGGATTGATGACTTGTTCAATCTTGAAAGGACCGATATAGCGAGGTGCAAACTTCATACTGGGAACTCTTAACCTCAAATTCTTCGTGGATAACCATACCCGATCACCCACCTTGAGAGCAGGAACTGCTCGACGCTTCTTATCCGCAAACTTCTTGTACCTGAACGATGCCTTGAGCAGAGCTGATCGTACGCTCTTCCAGATATTGGCAAACTGATGCAAGGTGATATCCACTGCGGGAACAGAAGTTGCTGGAAGCGGTTGGAACTCAGGGACTTTAGGGTGGAATCCAAAGTTAGTGAAGAATGGTGTTGAAGCAGATGAAGAATGATACTGGTTGTTATGACAGAACTCGGCCCAGGGAAGTAATTGAACCCAGTCATCTTGAGAGGAGGACACATAGATGCGGAGGAACGCCTCCAAGTCCTGATTCACCCTCTCGGTTTGACCATTGGTCTGAGGATGGTAAGCCGTGGAAAACTTTAGCTTGACTTGGAGGACTTGACATAAACTTCGCCAGAATTTGGCTGTGAATTGAACTCCTCGATCTGAGATAATTTCTTAAGGAAGACCGTGGAGTCGGAAGATCTCTTGTATGAATACTTGAGCCAACTTGGAAGCTGACGGAAGACCGGTGAGAGGAATGAAGTGTGCCATCTTGGTGAACCGGTCAACTACCACCCAGATGGTATTGAACTTGTTGCACATGGGTAAGTCTGTAATGAAATCCATCGACAAGTGGGTCCATGGTCGACGGGGAACGGATAGTGGAACCAGTTGCCCCGCAGGCGACTGGCGGGATACTTTATGTTGGGCACACTTTGGGCAAGATGCAATAAACTCCAAGACGTCCTTTTTCAGAGTTGGCCACCAATAGGACCTAGAGATAAACTCCAGGGTTTTTTGGATACCTGTATGTCCGGCAAAACGGGAAGCATGGGCCCAATGCATGAGCTTCTTCCTTAGCATCGGCTTCACAAAACTTTTCCCTGATGGGGGCGTAGAGTCCATCCCTACCGTGGAGAATGCCAACGGATTTATAATAGGATGCTTGTCTGAAGACTCTGACTCATTTTCTTGCTCCCATGAGCGGGAAAGGGCATCGGCCTTGCGATTCTGAGAGCCCGGACAGAACTGGAGTTTAAAGTCGAACCTGGAAAAGAAAAGTGCCCATCTGGCCTGACGAGGGTTGAGACATTGTGCGCCCTTCAGGTATAAAAGGTTCTTGTGGTCTGTAAGTATGGTGATTGAATGAGAAGCTCCCTCCAACAGATACCTCCACTCTTCTAGAGCGAGCTTGATGGCTAGCAACTCCTGGTCGCCAATGGCATAGTTGCGCTCAGCTGGGGAGAACTTCCGGGAGAAGAAACTGCAAGGGTATAAATGGCCATCTTTAGCCCTCTGAGATAACACCGCTCCTACTCCAACGGAGGAGGCATCCACCTCTAAGATGAAAGGAGAGTCGATGTCAGGCTGTTTCAGAACAGGCGCAGAGATGAACCTTTGTTTTAAAAGATGAAATGCTTGCATGGCTTCTTCAGACAACTTGGACGGGTTAGCACCCTTCTTAGTGAAAGCAGTAATAGGCACCACAATGGTGGAAAAGTCTCGTATAAACTTTCGGTAATAGTTGGCGAACCCTAAGAACCTCTGGACCCCTTTGAGGGTTAAGGGTACCGGCCAATTTTGGATTGCTTGTAGTTTCTCAGGATCCATCTCTAGTCCGGAACCGGACACAATGTACCCTAGAAACGGATTGGACTTGACTTCAAAGACGCATTTTTCTAATTTGCAATAGAGATGATTGACACGGAGACGGGACAGAACCTCTTTAACCCAAAAACGATGTTCCTCTAAATCGTTGGCAAAAATGAGGATATTGTCTAGATAGACCACGACATGACGGTATAGAATGTCTCTGAAGATCTCATTGACAAAATGCTGGAAGACAGCTGGAGCATTGCTCAATACGAAGGGCATGACGAGGTACTCATAATGTCCGTCACGGGTGTTAAAGGCGGTCTTCCACTCGTCACCATCACGGATCCGGATGAGATTGTATGCACCTCGCAAGTCCAGCTTTGTAAAGATGGTAGCTCCGCTAACTCTGTCAAAGAGCTCAGTAATCAGGGGTAAAGGATAACGGTTCTTGATGGTAATGTCGTTCAAACCTCTGTAGTCGATGCACGGCCGCAGACCACCATCTTTCTTTTTTACAAAAAAGAAGCCTGCGCCGGCTGGAGAAGAAGAAGGTCGAATGAACCCCTTTGCTAGGTTCTCTTTAATATATTCCTCCATAGAATGCGTCTCAGGCAGAGACAACGGATAAGTTCGGCCTCGAGGTGGAACCTTCCCTGGAACGAGATCAATCGGACAGTCCCATTCTCTATGAGGAGGAAGGATATCAGCAGAAGCTTTACTGAACACATCCGTGAAATCTTGATATGGAGGAGGTGGAACATCAGACGACCTGGGGGAGGAAGAACAGACAGGCAATACTTTAAACAAACATGTCTCAGCACAGGAGGAACCCCATGCCAGGATTTGCGTAGTCGTCCAATCAATTGTAGGATTGTGAAGACGGAGCCATGGAAGGCCCAGGACCACAGGATGTGTGGCTCTTGGAATCACTAAAAAAGAAATAAGTTCGGAATGAAGAACTCCCACTCTCAGACGAACTGGTAGAGTCCTTAAAGAAATAACTGCATCAAAAATTTTGCTGCCATCCACGGCAGTTAAAGAAATGGACGAAGGAAGTCTCTCGGTGGGTAGGGACCACCGTTTAACATAGGCTTCGGTAATAAAGTTCCCAGCTGCTCCGGAATCAAGGAGGGCAATGACGTTCCGATAACGTTGAGCAACTTGAAGCGAGACTGGGAGATTACAATCTTGAGGAGATGGAGAGGAGATCATTACTCCTAGCCGGCCCTCTCCTTGGCGAGCTAGGATTTGGAGTTTCCCGGACGTTTGGGACAGGCATTAATGGTGTGAGACGGAGCTGCACAATAGAGACAGAGAAACTCGGAGAGACGTCTTCGGCGCTCAGCAGGAGTTAAACGGGAACGGCCAAGTTGCATGGGCTCATCTTTAGATGGTGACAGTTGACGAGGAGGAGGAGCAGAAGATTTTGGAGCAGATGATCTTCCACGCTCAGTTGCTCTCTCTCTGAAATGTAAATCAACTTTCGTGCAGAGTGAGATTAGCTCATCTAACTTAGAAGGTAAGTCTCTGGTAGCTAACTCATCTTTAATACGCTCAGATAAGCCATGCCAGAATGCAGCATACAGAGCCTTGTCGTTCCATGCCAGTTCAGATGCCAGGATCTGGAACTGTATCAGATATTGTCCTACAGTACGTGACCCCTGGCGTAAACGGAGAATCTCGGATGAAACTGAGGTTACCCGGCCTGGCTCGTCGAAGATGCGCCTGAATGTTGACACGAAGGCAGTGTAGGAAGATAGCAGGGTGTCGGACCTCTCCCATAATGGTGATGCCCAATCAAGGGCTGAGCCACTGAGAAGAGAAATAATGTAGGCAATTTTTGTACGGTCACTGGGAAAATTGCCAGGTTGTAGCTCAAACTGAATCTCACACTGGTTGAGAAATCCCCTGCAGAATCTTGGAGATCCGTCAAATTTTGCTGGCGTTGGAAGATGAAGACGTGGAGCAGAAATGGGTAAGGTGGGTGGGGTTATAGCTGGAGTCACTGTGGTTGACGCACCAGACGCGCCTGATCCACGGAGAGTTGTCTGAATCCCATCCAGCCGAGTAGAGAGATCCTGGAGACAGCGGATGATGTGGCCCTGTGCAGCCTCCTGATGTTCTAGTCGGGCTGCCAGTTCTTGCATCGGCCTGGCCGCTTGATCCTGGTCTCCGGCTGGATTCATTAGGTCAGTGCTTACTGTCACAACTGAGGGCCTGAGCTGACGGGAGGCAGCCTCAGTTGTAGGGGCTGAGATGTACTGGAACCTGGGAGGTTGTATCAGACCCCTGGACATGTAAGTAACTGTTAGGGTCTCCTGCCCTGTGCTGCCACGTCGTCATGGCAACCGGGAGACAAGTGCTAGTGGAGTAACCTGAGCGCAGCTGATACTCCGGTTCGGGTCTTTTGCTGTGCAGTGGTTATAGGCTCTGTGCACGGCAGGGGATCCGGTGCTGGTTTTTGTGCTCACAGTCTGTGAGGTCTGAGTGGGGCGTGGACAGCACCTGCTTTATAAGGCCTCTTTTCAGGGTAAGCAGATGCTGCTGAATCTTTGTTGGTTAGTCAGTTCATGAAAGTTAGCCAGTACTGTGTAGCTTTGTATTTGTTTGTTGCTTACTGCAAATAGGCCTGGGGATTTGGTATTACACTCTGCCAATCCAGACCTAGCAGTAAGACTGGAGTCAGTCGTTTAGCTTGCTGGGGTTCTGTTACTACTCTGTGAACTTAGCAAGTTTGCGGCTGTATTCTAAGACTTGCCTGTCTAATCCTGTCTCACTGTGCTAGGTGTCAGGGGTCAGTTTAGTGGCAGTAAGCTAAAACCTGTGCACTGCAAGTGAGAAATAGGATTGTGGAGACTCTCCTTGTGTCTATCATTCCATCTCTGACCAAGGAGTTTACTGCCACACCCGTTGGTAACCCTTTAGGGTTTTGCTGTTGCCCTTAGCAACAGCATTTCGGGTTCTCTACGTATTAAAACACAACATCTTGCTTTTTCCATCTGTGCAGTTCTAATACAAGGGAGATACCCAGTTCCTTAGCCTCTGGGCTTCTCTGTTCACTTTGTGTGTATTTTGTTACCCTATTACCTTCTGTGTACGTTATGTCATATTCCCCAGTTTGTCTGTGAGTCCATTTTATTTGCATAACAGTTAAAACACCAGTACATTCCTGCAGACACTGGAGTGCATAACAGTTCTGACACCAGTACTTTCCTGCAGGCACTGGTGTGCATAACATATTCAGCAGCCTAATACTCATGTTGAAATTTTGTGGGAATATGGAGCATACCCCTCAAAATACGTTGCAACAGGTGGTCGATCAGGTGCAGGTCCTGACTCGACAATTTAATGATTTGTCCATTAAAATGCACACCTCCCAGGCTGCTGGCGGAGCTCCCGCAGCAGCAGCACCTGCAGGGGTTAAGGAGCCGAAAGTAAATCTCCCGGATCGTTTTTCTGGAGATCGCTCGCAGTTCTTTTGTTTCAAGGAGAGCTGCAAGCTATACTTCCGGCTTAGGCCTCAGTCTTCTGGGTCGGAGATTCAGCGGGTGGGCATAGTGATTTCCTTGCTACAAGGAGACCCACAGGTCTGGGCATATGGGTTGCAGCCTGACTGTCCGTCGCTTAAAAGTGTTGATGCTTTTTTTACGGCACTGGGCATGTTGTATGATGACCCTGACAAGACGGCCTCAGCCGAGGCTCAGATTTCGATCCTTAAGCAAGGGCGAAGGCCAGTTGAGGTTTACTGTACGGAGTTTCGGAGGTTGGCCCATGATACCCAGTGGAATGACCCAGCCCTGAGACACCAGTACCGAAGAGGTCTTTCTAACCAGATAAAGGACCAACTGGTACAATATCCCTTGCCTGATAGCTTGGATCAGCTCATGCAGTTATCCATCCGGGTGGATAGACGGCTGAGAGAGCGTAGGCTTGAAAGGGAGACTGAGATTTCCTTCCTTCCCAAGGGAACCTCAGACTCTGAGGAATTTTCCGAGGAGCCTATGCAGATTGGGGCTACCCGCCTCTCCTCGCGTGAGAAGACGCGGAGGAGACAGCAGGGGTTGTGTTTGTACTGTGGGAATAAAGGTCATGTGGTAGTATCATGCCCAGAAAAGCCGGAAAACTTCAGGGCCTGAGGGTGATGGGAAATATCCTGTCAGGCCAGAAGTCAGAATTTCCCAAGAAGACTTTTATCATTCCGGTGACCTTGAAGATCCTCGGTCAAACTGTCAAGACTGAGGCCTTTGTGGACAGTGGGGCCGACGGGGTTTTTATGGACCGCCAATTCGCCCTGAAACACTCTGTTCCCTTAGTACCCTTGGCATCGGAAATTGAGATTTGTGGGTTAAACGGGGAACCATTATCCCAAGGTAAAATTACCTCTTGCACTAGCCAGATTTCTTTGTTTATTGGAGCCACACACTCTGAAAAATTGTCCTTTTATGTGACTGTCTGTACTTTTGCCCCATTGGTGTTGGGGTTACCCTGGTTAAGGGCCCACAATCCTCAATTTGACTGGGTCTCTGGGGAGATTCTTAGTTGGGGTACTGATTGTTTCAGGAGTTGCTTGAGCCTTCCAGTCAGGCTCTCGCAGCTAAGTTTGCCAGGATTGCCAGGGTGTTATGCAGATTTTGCGGACGTGTTCTCCAAAAAAGTTGCAGAGGTACTACCTCCCCATCGCCCCTATGACTGTGCCATTGATTTGTTGCCAAATGCTAAGCTTCCCAAGAGCAGGTTGTACTCCCTGTCACGTCCTGAGACTCAGGCTATGGCAGAGTACATTCAGGAGAACTTGGCTAAGGGATTTATCAGACCTTCACAGTCTCCAGTTGGGTCGGGGTTCTTCTTCGTGGGTAAAAAGGACGGTTCGTTGCGACCCTGCATCGACTTCAGGGAATTGAACCGTATCACGATTAAAAACTCATACCCACTGCCTCTCATTTCGGTCTTGTTTGACCAGCTTCGTACTGCTACCATTTTTTCTAAGATTGACCTACGCGGTGCGTACAATCTAATCCGAATAAGAGAGGGGGATGAATGGAAGACTGCCTTTAATACCCACTCAGGGCATTATGAATATTTGGTGATGCCTTTTGGGCTCTGTAATGCCCCGGCAGTCTTCCAGGATTTCATGAATGATGTGCTCAGGGAATATTTGGATAGATTCTTAGTTGTATACTTAGATGACATCCTAATCTTCTCCCATTCCCTGGAGGAACATCGGAAGCATGTACGCTTAGTCCTCCAGAAACTCAGAGACCACCGGCTTGGGGCGAAGCTGGAGAAGTGCGAATTTGAAGTTCAGCAAATCGCATTTCTAGGATATATTATCTCCCCAGAAGGTTTCCAAATGGAGGGTTCCAAGGTACAGGCAGTCCTGGATTGGGTGCAGCCCACTAGTTTGAAGGCGCTTCAGCGTTTCCTGGGCTTTGCGAATTTTTATAGACGATTTATCGCTGGATTTTCGTCTATAGTGGCGCCCTTGGTGGCACTCACTAAGAAAGGGGCGGATGTTGCTCACTGGTCTTGTGAGGCTAAAGCGGCTTTTGCCCGTCTCAAAAGGGCATTTGTTTCGGCCAAGGTGCTGCGACACCCAGATCCAGAGCGTCCTTTTGTGGTGGAGGTGGATGCCTCTGAGATGGGTATTGGGGCAGTGCTTTCTCAGATGGGAGTGTCTGATAATCGCCTTCATCCCTGTGCTTACTTTTCCCGTAAATTTTCGCCTGCCGAGATGAATTATGACGTGGGTAACCGGGAATTGTTGGCTATTAAGGATGCACTCGAGGAGTGGAGACACTGGCTTGAGGGGGCTAAGTTTGTGGTCTCAATTCTCACTGACCATAAGAATCTGGCATATTTAGAGTCAGCGAAGCGTCTCAATGCCAGGCAGGCACGATGGGCTTTGTTTTTTGCTCGCTTTAATTTTTTGATAACATATCGCCCTGGGTCAAAAAACATCAAGGCTGATGCGCTCTCGCGGAGTTTTGCTCCAATCCAGGAGACCACCGAGGAGCCGTTGCCCATTGTTTCCCCATCATGTATTAAAGTGGGCATTACCCAGGACCTCTTATCATTAGTCCTTAGAGCACAGGAGCAGGCTCCTCCAGACCTTCCGGTAGGTCTTTTGTTTGTGCCTCCTAGGTTAAGACAGCGAGTGTTCCTGGAATTCCATGCCAAGAAGTCGGCAGGTCACCCGGGTATTGCCAGAACTCGGGAGTTGCTATCTAGGGCGGTGTGGTGGCCCTCGGTGGCTAAGGATGTGGATCAGTGGGTTCGGGCATGTGACATCTGTGCCCGAAATAAGACTCCTAGAGGGGTTCCTGTTGGCCCATTACATCCACTCTCTATCCCATCTAAGCCATGGACCCACATTTCAATGGATTTTGTGGTGGACTTGCCCAAATCCTCGGGGATGACAGCCATCTGGGTTGTCGTTGACAGGTTTTCGAAGATGGCGCACTTCGTTCCACTGGTTGGGCTGCCATCAGCCAGACGCCTGTCTGAATTATTTATGCTGCATGTTGTGCGTCTCCACGGGTTGCCACTTGATGTGGTCTCTGACCGCGGATCCCAGTTTGTGGCCAAATTCTGGAGGGCATTTTGTTCCGATCTCCAGATTTCTGTCAGCTTGTCGTCAGGCTACCATCCGCAGTCTAATGGGCAGACTGAAAGGGTGAACCAGTCCTTGGAGCAGTTCCTCAGGTGTTATGTCTCCAAGTGTCAGACTGACTGGGTTGCTCATCTGTCCATGGCGGAGTTTGCCTATAACAACGCGGCTCACTCTGCTACAGGGATCTCTCCCTTCCTTTGTGTGTATGGGCATCATCCTAAGGCCAATTCTTTTGACCCCCTGGACTCCACGCCTGGTGGTTCCTCTGTGGTTTCGGTCCTTAGAGGTATTTGGCGGAAAGTGAAGAAAGCCCTTGTGTCTGTGTCATTAGTGACCAAAAGGGTTTTTGATAAGCGGAAAAGACCCTGCAGCTTCAAATTAGGAGACTTCGTCTGGTTGTCTACCAAGAATTTGAAGTTGAGACAGCCATCTCATAAGTTAGGGCCCCGGTTCATCGGCCCTTATAAGATCACCAGGGTTATCAATCCGGTGGCATTTCAGTTAGATCTGCCCCGTTCTTTGGGTATCAATAAAACATTTCATTGTTCCCTTTTAAAACGGGCGATTAGTAATCCTTCTTCCAGTGGAAGACCTTCCCCTCTTCTGATACGTGGCCAGAGGGAGTTTGTTGTTGAAAGGATTCTTGACTCCAAGGTGGTTCGGGGTCGGCTGTCATTTTTGGTGCACTGGAAGGGGTATGGCCCGGAGGAGCGGTCGTGGGTGCGCAGTTGTGATCTTCATGCCCCCAGACTGATACGCTCTTTCTTCTCGCAGTTCCCTGATAAACCCGGTGTTAGGGGTTCTTTGACCCCTCGTCAGAGGGGGGGTACTGTTAGGGTCTCCTGCCCTGTGCTGCCACGTCGTCATGGCAACCGGGAGACAAGTGCTAGTGGAGTAACCTGAGCGCAGCTGATACTCCGGTTCGGGTCTTTTGCTGTGCAGTGGTTATAGGCTCTGTGCACGGCAGGGGATCCGGTGCTGGTTTTTGTGCTCACAGTCTGTGAGGTCTGAGTGGGGCGTGGACAGCACCTGCTTTATAAGGCCTCTTTTCAGGGTAAGCAGATGCTGCTGAATCTTTGTTGGTTAGTCAGTTCATGAAAGTTAGCCAGTACTGTGTAGCTTTGTATTTGTTTGTTGCTTACTGCAAATAGGCCTGGGGATTTGGTATTACACTCTGCCAATCCAGACCTAGCAGTAAGACTGGAGTCAGTCGTTTAGCTTGCTGGGGTTCTGTTACTACTCTGTGAACTTAGCAAGTTTGCGGCTGTATTCTAAGACTTGCCTGTCTAATCCTGTCTCACTGTGCTAGGTGTCAGGGGTCAGTTTAGTGGCAGTAAGCTAAAACCTGTGCACTGCAAGTGAGAAATAGGATTGTGGAGACTCTCCTTGTGTCTATCATTCCATCTCTGACCAAGGAGTTTACTGCCACACCCGTTGGTAACCCTTTAGGGTTTTGCTGTTGCCCTTAGCAACAGCATTTCGGGTTCTCTACGTATTAAAACACAACATCTTGCTTTTTCCATCTGTGCAGTTCTAATACAAGGGAGATACCCAGTTCCTTAGCCTCTGGGCTTCTCTGTTCACTTTGTGTGTATTTTGTTACCCTATTACCTTCTGTGTACGTTATGTCATATTCCCCAGTTTGTCTGTGAGTCCATTTGTTTTGCATAACAGTTAAAACACCAGTACATTCCTGCAGACACTGGAGTGCATAACAGTTCTGACACCAGTACTTTCCTGCAGGCACTGGTGTGCATAACAGTAACATGAATAATAACTGCCCGAAGGCGTGACCACGACAACTTGGATAAAAGTCAATGATGTTTATTATGACAACTCCGCAACACAGCAGCAGTAAAAGAAAACGTAAAAGTCAGCAAAGAATAAATACAGTTCCTGGGTACTACAGGATGGCAGGAGCCACAGGGCACTGGTAGTGTGAGACAGTTCTTATGATCTTCTAGATGGAAAGTCCTTACCAGGCCCGACTGTAGCAATGGAGATAACCCAGGATTGTGCCAGCTGGTGTTCCAGGAAAAGCTGGGTTGCTGAAGGTAAAACAGCTGCTGTGGATACTGGCTGGAACCAGACTGTTGTTAGCACGGAGTGGATACTGGCTGGAACCAGTTAAATAATAAATGAACTTGGGAGCGATGAAATATGAACTGAAATGTAGAACTTGAGAGCGGAGAAATAATAATACCGGTGGAGAGTGGTAAAGTGTAGAAAGGACACCGGCCCTTTAAGGGAAGCTGTTCTCTGCTGGAAGCTGAGCTGGAAGCAGGTAATGTTGTAGCTGGAAACAGATGAATCCACAATGGATTGGAGAGTCAGGCTACACCGCAGGTGGAATGCTGGTGCGGGTCTCTATGGTGGAAGTCTTGAGACAGGAGCTAGAACCTGGAAGACAATCACAGGAGAGAGACAAACAGGAACTAGGTTTGACAACCAAAGCACTGACGCCTTCCTTGCTCAGGCACAGTGTATTTATACCTGCAGCAAGGAAGGGATTGGCTAGGCAATTATGCAGATTATCAATACTGAGAACAGATTGGTGGAAATGATCAGCTGACAGAATCCAAGATGGCTGCGCCCATGCAGACACTTGGAGGGAAGTTTGGTTTGTAATCCATGTGGTAATGAAAACAGTAATGGCGGCGCCGGCCACCGGAGACAGGAGGCGCCAGGCTGACAGATGCACATCCAACCACGCGGACACAGTGGAGGCCGCGGCTGACGTAATCGCCACTCAGACACTCTGCATGCAGAAGTTCAGGGACGGCGGCGGAGGCCGCGGGAGACGCCATGCCAGGTGTAATATGGCGTTTACTGTGACAGCGTCCCAGAGTGACAGGAGAGGATACAGGAATGTACACATCAGGATAACAGATGGGATCCGGTCCTGGAGCGCTGAGCCAGCCTTAGGAGGCATCTGATGGGTAAGAAATGGCGTCCAGATACCCGGATCGTGACATAATGCATCGGGGAAACGTAGAGGTGGAGGGGTTTGTATTTATGTGAATATGTTGTGGTGTTCAAATGCTGTTCTTGTTGAATCCTCTTGCTCTGAGGATTTAGAATATTTATTGATTAAGTGCAGGCCCTATTATTTGCCCCGAGAATATTCCGTTATTATGGTTATGGCTGTTTACATTTGCCCGCAGGCTAATGCAGGCTGTGCACTTGACACTTTATATGATATGTTAACTGGTCTACAGTCTAAATATGTGGATGCTGCTTTTATTATTGCCGGGGATTTTAATCAGACTGATTTACAGTCGGTCCTACCGAAATGTTACAAATATATTCAGGTGCCCACACGCAGTGACAACATTCTTGACCAAGTGTATACAAATATGGACCTTGCTTACGAGACTGTTGTTCTTCCGCATATTGGGAAGTCAGATCATGTTTCTTTATTCCTGATCCCAAAGTATATTCCCTTGGTCAAGCGGGTTAGGCCTATGAAAAAATCCATCATTGTATGGCCAGAAAATGCCGTAGAAAGGCTCCAGGACACTTTAGCTTTTACTAACTGGGAGTTGTTAATTAAGGAGTCCATGAGGAGTGGGTCCATAGACATTGACCTATTAGCAATTTCGGTGATAGGTTATATAAACTGTTGTGTAGAAAGTGTAACAACCAAGCGGTGTTTTAAAGTTTTTGCAAATGAGAAACCTTGGTTGAATGCTGAAGTTCGTTCCCTGCTAAAATCTAGGGATAGGTCCTTTAAAATGAGGGATAAGGATGCTTATTCAATCGCTAGAGCCGATTTGAGGAGAGGGATAAAAAAGGCTAAAATGGAATTCTCAAATAGAATGGAGGACAGGTTTAAGCAGTGCAATGACTCCAAGAGTATGTGGCGGAGTCTGCAAGATATTACTGATTATAAACCTAGGAAAGTGATGTCTTGTGCAGTAAGTAGCACGATGGTGGAAGACCTAAATGCTTTTTATTCTAGATTTGATAGGAATAACTCAATTATTGCTGAAGCGGTTGAGATTAGACCTGGTGAGGCCTCGGTAGTCTTGGATGAGCAAGATGTTTTGAAGTGTCTTAGAGGTGTCAGTATGGGTAAATCTGCTGGCCCAGATGGGATTCAAGGTAAAGTTCTCAGAAAATGTAGTAATGAATTAGCGGGGATTTTTACGGTAATATTTAATATCTCTCTACAGGCCTGTAAAATACCAAACTGTTTTAAGTTTACAGAAATTATTCCTATACCTAAAAAGGGTTTGCCCAAATGTTTAGATGATTATCGGCCCATTGCATTAACATCTTTAGTTATGAAATGCTTCGAACAATTGATGTTAAAACATATTAAATCCCATTTTCCTGCAAATTTTGATCCTTTCCAATTTGCTTACCGGCAGAATAGGTCTACGGAGGACGTAGCTCTGACTGTTTTACATCAGGCACAGAGCCATTTAGAAAAGAAAGGGACTTGTGTGCGAATTTTATTTGTGGATTTTAGTTCTGCGTTTAATACTATTGTACCGGCATCTTTGGTTTAAAAGCTTTTTAATTTAGGCGTAAATGGGTTCACGTGCAATTGGATTTTACATTTTTTGACCAATAGGCCTCAAGTAGTCAGGTTAGGTAAATCTGTGTCTGGTGAGGTCTGCATAGGCACGGGGGTTCCGCAAGGGTGTGTTTTGAGCCCGTTATTATACTCATTATTTACGTATGATTGTTTTTCAGTTTCTGATTCTGTTAAAGTGGTGAAATTCGCAGACGACACAGCAGTTGTCGGTTTGATAAGTGGAAATGATGAGTTATTTTATAGATCCGAAATTTTACGTTTACAGGAATGGAGTAAAGCAAATTGTCTGATTTTAAATACATCCAAAACAAAGGAAATGGTTGTTGATTTTAGACGGGGTAGTAATAGACCATTATTTCCTGTATTTTTGGATGGTAAGCCGATTGAGGAGGTGGCTTCTTTTAAATTTTTGGGCATGTACATTTCAAATGATCTAACTTGGTCCTTAAATAGCATTTTTTTGATCAAAAAGGCGCAGCAGCGCCTTTTCTTTTTGAGGAGACTTAGAGCTGTTTGTTTGAGCACGAGTACCTTAGTTAGGTTCTATCGCAGCATTATAGAGAGTGTTTTGACGTACGGAATGACAGTGTGGTTTGGAAATTGCACTGTAGCGGAACGCATTGCTTTTGAACGTGTGGTCAAAACTGCTAGTAGGATCATTGGGGTGTCCCTGCCATGTATGAAGGATTTTTACATTAGAAGTGTATTAAGGAAAGCTAGAGGTATACTCGCTGATGAAAGCCATTTAAATTGTTTGATCTTTGAAAGATTGCCATCCTTAAAACGGTTCAGGAGTGTTCGAGCCCATACAAATCGCATGTCAAACAGTTTCTTTCCAACTGCTGTTCGGCTGTTAAATGCTCACCAGGTTCTGTGTTAATGTTCTGAAATGTGGTATAGTTTTACTGTTCATCTTATTGCATTGAATTCTCATATTGTATTTCATTGACATCTCGTTGCTGTTTTGTTAATGACTAATAAAGTATATTATTATTATTATTATTATTATTAAGTTAGCGAACCCCAGGAAACGTTGAACTCCTTTAAGGGTAGCTGGAAGTGCCCAATCCTGAATTGCCTGGACTTTAGCGGGGTCCATCTGTAACCACTGCCCTGAAAGAATGTAACCGAGGAATGGAATCGTGGGTACTTCGAAGGTGCACTTCTCCAATTTACAGAATAATTGATTCCTTCATAAACGAGTTAGCACTTCTCTGATTTGTTCCCAATGGGGCTTCAGATCCCTAGAAAAAATGAGAATGTCATCCAGATACACTACCAAGCAGTCATAGAGGAGGTCTCTGAAGATTTCGTTAACGAACTCTTGAAAGACGGCTGGGGCGTTACATAGGCCAAAAGGCATTACCAGGTATTCGTAATGGCCATCGCGGGTATTAAATGCCGTCTTCCATTCGTCACCTGGGCGAATACGTATAAGATTGTAGGCCCCCCGTAAGTCCAGCTTAGTAAATACAGTAGCTCCTTTAACACGGTCGAACAGTTCTGGAATCAGGGGTAATGGACATCTGTTCTTAATTGTTATGTCATTGAGACCTCTATAGTCAATACAGGGCCGCAAACCCCCATCTTTCTTTTTTTTTTATATATTCTTTATTTTAGATTTTCAGAAGAAATAAAGGTGTCACAAATAGTACGATATTGTACAAACACATGGGTCAATAGACCAATATAGCATATAATATCAAAAGACACAAAGAAAAAAGAAAGAGAAAGGAGAGAAGAGAAGAGAAAACACAAAATGGAAATAGAAAAACACACTAGATAAAATGATCCAGCAAGAAAATAATCGGTAGTACATTATACCTCGGAGGGTCAGCAATAATATACGCATTGTGTGTAAAAAACAAAAAACAAAAAAACAAAAAGAAAGTGTAGCAAAGTACAGTGAAATCACACTAACAACTTATACTGTATTGATACAAAGAAGACAAGACAAAGGGTAGAGGGGGGAAAAGGGCAAAGTCAGGGAAGGGGAATGAGTGGGCTAATCGATCTTATCTAAGTACAAGTATGGTATCCATAAGGTAAGGTGGGCTACAGAAGAAAGCAGTATCACGGTGAGTCCAGTGGGATCTGGTTTTTGTAGGTCGAGGTAGATTAAAATTCCAGCCAAGAGAACCACGTAGCAACATAATCAGAATGTGAGTCTAGGACTGAATGAAAAATATCCTCCATTGTTCTATAAAATTCTATCCGCTGGAACCATACCCATATCTTGGGGGGGGGGCCGGGGACTTCCAGTGGACCGGTACCACCGCCCTCGCTGCATTATTCAGATGTTTGAGAAGGGAATGTTTATACTTTGCTAGTGGTATTGTAGTGTGGGAGAGCAACCAGAAGTCAATTCTAGTAGGAGCCTGACACCCCAAGATTTCGGAGGAAATTTGAATAACCTGACCCCAAAAGGTAGCAATCAGGGGGCAGTCCCACCATATATGAATAAGAGAACCTTGTTCCTTTCCACATCTCCAACACAGGGGGGATACTGAAGGAAAGAACTTATGCAGAAGGGAGGGACAGCGATACCACCTAGTAAGCAATTTATACTGTATTTCTGTGACCTCCAAACTTGCAGAGCAACGAGACATAACTTCACAGTGTTTTTTCCAATTGATATGTATCCCCCGAGGTACAAGATCAGCATCCCATTTCGCACAGAAAGCGGGGTCTCCTGTGAAAAGACCATGTAGCAATATCTTATATATACCTGATATAACATGGGTGGGTTCAGAGGGTTGGGAACACATTGCTTCAAAAGGTGTAACACTTCTAGTTAATGCAGCATTAACTAGCTTCAAAAGGTGTAACACTTCTAGTTAATGAGACAAAATAAAGTGACGAGTCTGGAGAAAGAACCAGAAGTCAGTCGCAGGAATATCAGTGCCCTCCCTGAGTTCATCAAAAGACTTGACCTTTCCCCCGGAGAGCAAACGTGGTACCCTAGTCAAGCCTGCCTGTTTCCATCTGGCGGCTGCACCTCCTCCAATACCCGGCCCAAACAGTGGGTTGTCAAGAAGCGGGAGAAGCAGGGAATGTGACGAAGAAAGACCCAATTTATAACATAGTGCTCTCCATAGAACCAAAGTGGGTCCAACCGTCAAGTGTGAGGAGCGGTCAATGTTCCTAAGCCAGGGTACTGCCTGTAATTGTAGACCCGAGGACCGTCTCTCCAAGTCAACCCACTGCTTAGAGCTGGCACCAGGCCGCGACCAATCTAGGATCCTGTTCAAAATCGTGGCCTGATAATATGTCGAAACCATGGGCAACTGCTGGTCCCCCTGAGCTTTCCTATAAAATAGGTAGCAATGCTTGAACCTGGGCTTCCTGCCACCCCAAACAAATCAGCTAATTGCTTTGTGAGTGTCTACCAGAAACTGATGGGGGAGTTTCAAGGGGATAGTCTGGAAAAGATATAGCAGTCGTGGGAGGATATTCATTTTCACAATGCTCATACGGCCTAACCAGGAGAACTTCTGTTGGAGCCACTGCGTCATTTCCTTACGCAGCTTACGCAGCAAAGGGAGGTGATTTAGAGTGACTGTAGTAGAAAGGGAGGAGGGGATCAGAATGCCTAAATATTTGATGTGTGTGGGGTGCCAGGTGAAGGGAAACATAATCTTCAGGGACGAGACTAAGTCAGAAGGGAGGGAGATATTAAGAGCCGTCGATTTAGCATAATTAATCTTAAAATTGGATAGTGCTCCAAAACGTGAAAATTCTTTCATAAGATTGGTTAATGACACAGCAGGGTTTGCAACAACCGCCTGGAGGTCGTCCACAAACAATGCAAGTCTAGGGTTCTGCCGAATGGCCCTAGCCAGAGCCTCCATGCAGACAACAAATATCAAAGGTGACAACGGGCATCCCTGTCTAGTCCCATTAGAGATGGTTATCGGGTCAGAGAGTATTCCGTTCACCCGCACCTGCGCCGAGGGAGCCCGATATAGCGCCAAGATTTTCTGCAAGAACACCTCTCCCAGACCCAATCGTCGCAGTGTCGTTTCCATAAAGACCCAATCTATACGGTCGAAGGCTTTCTCAGCGTCTATGGAGAGAAGCATCATAGGAGCCTTAACTAGGCCTGCATGAGTTATCAGGTCAATCACTCTTATAGTGTTGTCCCGTGCTTCCCTACCTCGAATGAAGCCAACCTGGTCCGAGTGTATCACTGCCGGCAGCAATAAACTCAGGTGGTTCGCTATGAGTTTAGCATACAATTTAATATCTACATTAAGGAGGGAGATTGGCCTGTAACTGGATGGCAATGATGGTTCTTTACCGTCTTTAGGAATGACCGTGACGTGTGCTCCTAAGGACTGATTTGAAAAGGGGGCCTGCGGAGAGACAGAGTTGCAAGCGCGGAGCAAAAGAGGGAGAAGCTTACCTTGAAACATTTTGTAATAAGATACGGGGAAGCCGTCGGGGCCCGGACTTTTACCAGACGGGGAGGACTTCACGGCGGACATGAGTTCGTCGTCCGTAAAAGGGTCTTCAAGGGCTGTAATCACATCTGGGGGGAGTGATGGGAATTTAATCTCCTCTAGGAAGTCCTCTACTGCCTTCCCATGCAATGACTGTAAACATTTGGAGCGCATTGATGTCAAATTATAGAGATCCGCATAGTACGCATGAAAGATCTCAGCCATCTTGCCGTCCGAAGCATGAGGCACACCAGAGGAGTCCCTAATCTCCTTAAGATAAATTAGGGATCTTTGGGCACGAAGAGCACGGGCAAGAAGCTTCCCAGGTTTGTTACCCCACCCATGGAATTTATGTCGGCAGCAGCGAAATGCCCTATGGGTGCCTTCATTCAGTAGACTATTGAGGGATGACCGGGCCTCTTGCAGCTCTGCTAACACATCGGAAGTTAGCGTAGATTTATGTGTGAGTTCCAGTCTTTTAATTTTAGCAAATAGGGCTTCCCGACATTAATTTTTTTGTTTTTTGAGGTGGGAGCCCAGTTGGATGCATTTGCCTCTAATCACGCATTTATGGGCTTCCCATATGGTCACTGGGGAGACCTCGTCAGTCATATTAAGAGCAATATAATCATCAATAGTACTTTCTATTTGAGCCCGACAGTCTGGGTCTCTGAGAAATCGCTCATTAAAGCGCCAACGCCACTGGCGCGGGGGAGGATGGTGTAAAGATAGGCTAAGAGTAATGGGGGCATGGTCAGAGCCAACTATTTGTCCTATTGTGGCATCTACAAGAGAATCAAGAGAGTTATGATCCACAAAGAGATAATCGATACGAGTATAACAATTGTGTGGGTAGGAGTAAAACGTGTAGTCTCTATCCTTGGGGTGGAGCAGGCGCCAGGTGTCCATCAGCTGGAAGTCATGTAGAATTGACTTAAAGCGTTTAACATCATTTAAAGAAGATCTGGGTGCTCCAGTTGAGGTATCCAGAAGAGGCTCCAACGCCCAGTTAAGGTCACCTCCTACTACTAACACCCCTTCCAAAGTTTGTTCTATCAGCTCCAAAGCCTCCCTCATAAAACGGATCTGACCCTGATTAGGGAGATAAAGGTTAACAAATGTAAAAGTTTGGTCTGCAATAGTGGCCTTCACCAGTAGGCCCCTCCCATCTCCAATAGGAACTTCTGATATCTCATGCAATCTAATATGTTTAGCAAATAAAATTGCAACCCCCTTGGCCTTAGCCTCCGAGAAATCATTATAATATCCCTGCAGGAAATGACGGGAGTATAGCTTCGGAGAGGCACCTCTTTTAAAGTGCGTCTCCTGAAGAAACACCACGTCCGCTTTATCAGTATGTAAAGAGTGTAGAAGCCGGGACCTCTTCTCGGGGATGTTAAGGCCTTTCACGTTAAATGAAACTAATTTCAAGCTAGCCATAATGGCATGTTACCAGAGAATTCCAACACTGCCACATCACCGTGTCACCCATAGAACCCTGTTGAAAGAATAATCGTCCATAACACCTCATCCAACCGGGGGGAGGGAGGAAGGAAAGCACAAGAGGGAAGACAGGGGGGGGGGGGTAATGTAGACAATAAAAGACAAAAAGAACAGCTGTTATTCCAACAGCAATACTCTGCATCATTAGTCATGGAAAACCTTAAACGGCCCATGATCTACAAATGTATAGCAGAGCAAGGGGGGGGTCAGAGGGGAACCGGGACATATCGCCGTCAAATAGCATTGAGATACAAACAAAATTATGCAGCAGATAGAGCAGTTCGAATAAAGAAAGAAAAAACTGAAGTGGAAGACTACGAGATCAAGCAAAGCACTGGGCGCCAAAGGCAAAATGGCATAACAAGTAAAAGTAATCTAGTACACAAGTGACACAACCTAGAAACCAAGGAACAAAAACAGAAACAAAGTACATGTCTTGGCAAGAAGTGGCATTACCAAAGCAGCCATGGGAGGCAAACAATTACTTAAATAGTTGCAGGCAGCGAACTATTTAAACAACAGTGGAAGGACACAACAAGAAGAAAAAACAACATATCAAAAACACAGCAAGTATGTCAAATAGTCA
This sequence comes from Pseudophryne corroboree, assembly GCF_028390025.1. Taxonomy (NCBI): domain Eukaryota; kingdom Metazoa; phylum Chordata; class Amphibia; order Anura; family Myobatrachidae; genus Pseudophryne; species Pseudophryne corroboree. The sequence continues at coordinate 280,097,162 of NC_086448.1, forward strand.
CGTGTCTCTGGAAATTGTAACTTGAGGTCTAGTTCGCCGTTGTCATCCCGTGTCGCCTGCGGCATCTGTAGTAGCAGTAACAGCTGCAGATTCCTCAAACGTGTCAGCTCGTCGTCGCCTCCTAGAGTTACGGATTCTCTGCTACCGTTCTGCTTGAGGCAGAGGAGACAGTGACAGTTCAAACGAATCCAGCCAATTAGGGAGACTCGGGGCAGGTATATCTAGGGCTGAGCAGAAGTCCTTTACACCATCATATTCCTGTAGGACAAAAAGGGTCCCTTTGTAGGTCGCTTGTATAGATAATGGGAATCCCCAGCGGAATTTGATGTTACGTTTCTTAAGTTCATCTGTGAGGGGGCGGAGTATACGCCTCTGTTGTAGGGTAGACCACGAGAGGTCTGGAAAAATTTGTATCCTATGGCCATCAAAAGTAATGTCTGGTGCCCGCCTGGCTGCTCTAAGAATCTCCTCTTTCTCCTGAAAGTAGTGGAGCCTGCAGATAACGTCACGTGGTCTTTCCGTAGGTGTCCCTCTAGGACGCAAGGCCCGGTGTGCCCTGTCAAACACCAGCTGGTAGTCGGAGTCCGCTCCCACAAGTTCATTGAATATTTTGGTCAGAGCAGGTTCAACGTTTTGGGGCGCGACGTCTTCGGGCAGTCCCCGTATTCGCAGGTTATTCCTGCGCCCCCTGTTGTCCACGTCATCGAGTCTGCGTCCCATGGCTATCAGAGAGCGCGACTGGCGAGAGATGAGATCATGGAGATCAGATATTTTAGAATCCGTCTTCTCAGAGCAATCCTCTAATGTTACCACTCTGTCTGCGACCTGAGCGACATCAGCCTGAATGGGGGAAAGACGGGTCTGAATGGAGTCTTGTATCCGTTGTTCCATGGACTGAAGGTCCTGCTGCAGGTCCTGGCGGGTGGGAAGGGACCGCAGTTTGGAGAGAATGGCAGATAAATCGGAGGACTCCACCACAGGAGAAGACGGTGGAAGGCGTACAGGGGGCCCCGCAGCCGTGTCGTCGTCCATGGCTCTGGAGAGTAAGGAGGCCGATGAATGGGTGGATGAGGTAGACTCGGATACTGGTGGCCGAAATAGCGTATGAAAAGCCTTGGCTTGGGACGAGTTGGCTGGAGTAATTGACACTTTCTTGGCGGAACGTTTTCTCGTCATGAGGCACGGTGCTAAGCGAGGTCAGAAGGAATTATCGTCGAACCGGGTATCAACTCACAGGCGACATATCACGTGTTCCCCTCAGCGTGGCTCGGTCAGATCATTGTAGTTTAAAGTTCAGGCACCATGCTGTGAAGGATAGAGCATCGTTGTCGCAGAAAACCGGATAACCGCCATTGTATCGTGGTGCTTAGTGAACCCCCTCTCCAGAAGAGCAGAGACAGCAGCGGGGGTAGGGGGGGGCCTCCGCAATCTCCCTGTTATAGTATAAGAAAGTCTGAAGGAAGGGCGTAATTCAGGGAGTCGCCTCAGGAGGGAGCTCCAGTCCTATCAAGTAAACAAGGTATGTGTAAGTAATGCTTGCTGTGTCTCCCACAGTAGAAGGGAATGCGGAGCAACGATATTTTATAGAGATGTGGAGGTCATAACACTTGTCAGCAAGGAAGTGACTGGGCATTCACAGGAATATCTGTTCGGTACAGTCCAGAAACTGTCATGCAAAAGGGCAAAGGTGTCAGTATTCCGGAACCACCTGAGCAGGTTTCAGGGAATGAGAGGCAGCAGTAAATAAAGGGGGGTGGGGGGCGGGGGGGACAGCTGGGACACCGCACGCAGCTAATCCCCAGTTTCCCACTCAAGCTGTGTACAGTGCAGGCTCACCTTCACAGCAGGGGATGAATGCACCGCAGGTCCGGACTCTCAGGTCAACACTGTGTAGTTGGCTGTGAAACAGTGAGTGGGGGCACTACTGTGTTATCCCCGTGCGTCGTCCCCAGGGCGCAGTAAGTGAGACAGGGCCGCTCCGGGTGCGGGGGGGGAGAGCCTACCAGCACGTCCGTGCAGGCAGGTGATGAGTCCCATCTCCCGGTGCCGCTCCGTACCTCGATGGTGCATGCGTCTCGACAGCATCCGCTCCAGACGACATGGGCCGTGTGGCTGGCCGTTGGAGGATCGCGGGGCCGTAATCTCCCACAGCCAGTTCCTGAGGTGTGGGTCAAAGTGATCCCGTGGTCCAAGTTGGTATGTGTCGGGTCCGCGGGTCACCCGCGAGTCCTCAGTAGGTCCAGGGAGCAACTCGAGGCCGCGGTCTCTGTCCGGAGGTTAGGCCGCAACCTGCAGAGACACGACTAGCGTATCCTCCGGCTCCGCGGATTTCCTCCGGTACCAAGTTTTGGACTTGAGGTGGGCAAGGGGGGCAGATGGAGGCCGTCGGGTAGGCGTCTGAGGGTGGCTGTGGTGGACGCCTTACTCGGGGGTCTGGAGACCGAGTAGCGCGGGTGCCGCGGCTCCGATCTCCAGCGGGAGATGCAGGTGCCGCTCGTCGGGGCGAGTGTGTGTTCCTCCACCTCTCCGTCTCGTGGTGGTGAGATGAGCGGCTCCCCAGGCACTGCAGGCGGGGCACCGCACAGTTGGAATTACCGGAGTCCAGCGCGAGCAGGGGCCTCCGTGGTGACTTCCGGTCCGGCTCCTGGAGAAATCAACGTCCCGGCTCCTATCCCGGCGCAGGCCACAATCCGCATGGGCACCTAGAGTGCCTGCCGGCTCTGCAGCGAGCACCGGGTAGTGACTATCAGGTACGGGATACACAGGGGTGATCTCTAAAGACGCGTGGGGTGGCTCAATAGGGCAAGATCAGGTCTAATTGTAGGAGCTGTGAGGCCACACGTCTGTCCCGGTGCACAGCTAGCCACGCCCCCCATCTTTCTTTTTGACAAAGAAAAACCCCGCCCTGGCCGGAGATGTGGAAGACCTGATGAACCCTTTATCCAAGTTCTCCCGGATATACTCCAACATGGCCTGTGTCTCAGGAAGTGAGAGAGGGTTGATTCGACCTCGGGGAGGAGTCTTACCAGGTACTAGCTCAATGGGACAATCCCAAGTACGATGCGGGGCAAGGTGTCCGCCCCATGCTTACTGAAAACATCTTGAAAGGCTTGGTATTCCACAGGAAGGCTGGAAGGACTGAAAGAACAGAGAGGTCTTACTGAAGGTAAACAGTTCTGGAAGCAGTCTTGTCCCCAAGAGAGAACATCGATAGTTTGCCAGTCTATGTGGGGATTGTGTCTGATTAACCATGGAAACCCTAGGATCAGTTCATGAGAGGCTTTAGGAATTACAAGGAAAGAGATTTTTTCTGAATGAAGAACTCCGACCTTCATCTTGAGAGGAATAGTACGAAAGGATATAATACCCTCAGGGATATAACTTCCATCCACCGCAGTAACAGAAATGGTACGATCCAGAGGAACCGTTTGTATTCCAGATCGTTTGACCAGAGCTGATGTAATGAAGCTTTCGGCGGCTTCGGAGTCGAGTAGTGCAGGGATGAGAAGAGAAGAAGAAGGGAGCTCCAATTGGGTTAACAAGACAGACTCTTTCTTGGTATGTAATTCTGAGAATTCTCCTAGCTTGACCTCTCCAGCACAAGTAAGGAGTGGGCGTTTCCCAGACGTAGATTACAAGTTTCGACAAAGTGGTCAGATGCACCACAATACAAGCAGAGGTTCCCTTGTCGCCGTCTCTGACGTTCTTCGTTGGAGAGGCGGGAGCGATTGATCTGCATGGGTTCTTCCGCAGTTGGTGATGATGGTGTTGGTGGAAGAACAACTCTAGGCTTAGGGTGATCTGACCATGACCCCTCCATACAGCGTTCTCTGTACCTCAGGTCTAATTTATTGCATAAAGAAATTAATTTATCCAACTTCTCGGGTACGTCCTGAGTTGCGAGGTCATCTTTGATCTTTTTGGAGAGACCGCTCCAGAAAGCTGCAATGAGAGCCTCCTCGTTCCAGTTCAGTTCTGAGGAGAGAGTACGAAACTGTATCACGTACTGACTGACCATACGCGTGCCCTGACGCAGGCGCAGGATCTCCAATGAGGTGGCAGAAGTCCTGCCTGGTTCGTCGAAGATTCTTTGAAAGGTGGCCACGAATTCTGAATAGTTAGACAGGATGGGATCCATCCTCTCCCACAAGGGTAAAGCCCATTTCAACGCTTGCCCGGTAAGTAAAGAAATTATATAAGCTACTTTGGTTCATGCTGATGGGAAGTTGGCCGACTGTAGTTCGAACTGGATTTAGCACTGGTTAAGAAACCCGCGGCATTGTTTTGGATTCCCATCGAACTTACTAGGAGGTGGTAAACGCAACCGTGGAAGTGGTACTGGCACAGGAGGAAGCGGGACCGGAGGTGCTAATGTGGGAGCAGCTGTAGATACTTGAGGGGCCGTCATGGCAGCACAGAGAGAGTCGAGACGTTCGGACATATTCTGCATGAACTGCACAATTTGAGATTGTGTGGCCTCCTGCTTACTTAAGCGAGACCAGATATCTGCAGTTGAATCCCCTCCTGAGGCCTGATCACCCGTCGAATCCATTGGGCCAGTGCTTACTGTCACGTCTAGCAAAGTTTGAGGATCCGGCAGCTGAGACTTGCCTGAGGAGGTAGATGGCTGTGGGTGAACAAGATGAGGGGGTTGGATATAGTTCATTCGCATGGGACACGGAGCAATGAAGAATGTAGGCGGGGTTGAAAGTCAATGAATATTATTTATTATGTACAGGGCTGAGGTAGAGAACTGTGGCTGGAGCACGATGGTTAAAAAACGTAGTTGCGGATAAAGAACTGCAGGTTGTGGCTTGGAAGACGAGGTTGTGAATAATGAACTGCGGAACTGTGGATGGTGATTGAAGACGTGGCTGGTGAAGTAGATCTGTGGAGTGTGGCTTGAAAGACGAGTCAGAAGACCCGGGGCCAACTGTGCCCAAAGAGTCTTACTGGACAGGGTTTTCCAGGAGCGCTTCCACAGGCAGTAGCAGGTTAGGAACGGCAGGACTGCAGCAGCAACAGAGAACCGACCAAGCAGGAGCAGGAGTAACCAGAATACGACAAGTATCCTGGGAGCACAGGCTAAAGCACCTACAACAGGGTTGTAACTTGAAGCACTGGCGTCCCTGTCCTAAACCAGCCCCCTTTTATAGGGAGAGCTTCCCCTGGATTGGCTGGAAAAAAACAGGAAACAGGAACTATGCTTAAAACTTGGTCTCCAACATGGCGGCGCCCAGTAATGCAGACCTTTCTGCAAAGCCACATTGCTCACTGCCTCTGGTCTCCTAGCAACGGCTCAGCAAGAGTGACCCGCTGTAGAGGCGTCCTGCCGCCACGAGCAGACCTCCTCACCACTGCCACTGCTGCCCACTGACCCGGCACAGCAGCCCACCTCCGCCGCTGCCCGCACACCGCCAGAGAAGCCAGCCCCGCGGCCCCAGTGTACCGGTAAGACTCCGGACGCTGACAACTATTGTGTGACCATGCCCCTTCCCAAAAGAACATGCCCATTTTTGGGCTGCACGCTGAATGTGCGCACTGCTCCTATTTAAAATATAGGTGGTAGGAGCACCAAAATAAGGACTGCTATGACTGAGGGGTGATGGGAAGGGGGTACAGAGTCAGAGAGCAGCGGAACTAGCAGCGGTGCTAGGGGGCACCAGCCAAAATCTTGCCTAGGGCATCATATTGATTAGGGCCAGCTCTGAACACAATTAGGAGCACTGGGGCATTCATTGTAGCATTTCACACACACAGGAGATCGGAGGGAGAGGGCAGCTGAACTGTGAGCACTGCACTGTATAAAGAAATAAAAACAAACAGAAAAACAAAACCACAATTAGGTCCACTGGGGTATTAATTTCACACACACTGTGACAGGAGATCAGAGAGAGTGGGTGTGCTTCACTGTGAGGCACTGTCCTTTAACAAAATATAGCATCATTTTAGAGTGCCACTATTACTAGGAGCACTTTGTTGTTTATATGTTCAGGCACTGTGCTTTAAAAAATGTGTCCTTTTAGGGTGCCATTAAAATGAATCTGCAGCTTTTTGTCCTAGGAAATCTATCACTTAAGCAACTATATAATATATAATATAGCTTATTATTAGTCCAAAAAGTAGTATACTCATTACTCTATTGTGTTAGAGGCAACTGCACCACAGGAAGAAAAAAATTTCAGTGTTTTGTAATTGAATTTAAAAATGATATTGTGTATTTATTTAGAGTGTGTTGATACGAGTGACGCAGCATATATTACTGTTCAGTATGCGTTGGTGTCCCCCATTATCTACACCCCAAACAATTCTCCAGTCTAAAATAATTTCCGGTATAAAAAAATAAAACCAATCATGACTCAGTCGATAGAAGAACAGGAGCAGCAACCTAATACAAGTGCAGTGGCTGCTGCCAGTGTTGACAAAACGTCAACATCTACTAAAGCCAATGGTCAAAGGGAAAGAAGGTTTAAGAAAGGGCATTTGAAATCTAAACAAACATTGTTAAAGAAAACATCACCTCTAAAAATAAAAGGGAAAGTGTACTGCTGAAAAATGACAACATGCCGTAAGGAATGGCTCAGGCCATGGGCTTTCTTTACGAGTGGTGATCCTGACTCATGCTAGTGCTACTGCTGTTTCATGCACTAGCATGCCTATTGTGTAAACCAGGGCCAAACACAGTCAGGCATCTTCTTCTGTAACCACACATGATCAGTGATTGCAAAAATGCACTATAGTGCAAACTTTACCCTGTTTTGAGGGCTGGGGACTTACTTTTCTGAATTGGGTGGGTCCCTGGGGACACGCTCTGCTGCAGCCAATAACAAGCTGTCAATTGATTGATTGATGGATCCTGCCTTTAAAAAGAGGAGGTGGAGCCTTGTCTCCTCTCCTGGTCACGTGCCGTGGGTTCACAGGGTCCTGGCATGTTGGCGCAATGTAGCGTGTGGGACTCCCAGGGAGGCTGCAGATGATGGTTTGTCTTTAACGTGGCTGCACTGAAGGGGGATCCTGTCAGCGGGTGAGGGGTATGTGCGTGTGCTATGGTGGTCAGCGCTAGTAACTGTATGTGCTGCAGGAGGGGGGGAAGGAGGTAAGCAGGTCGCTGTGTATGTGCTGCAGGGGGGAAGGAGGTGAGCGGGTGGCTTTGTATGTGCTGCAGGGGGGAGATGAGCGGGTGTCTGTGTATGTGCTGCAGGGGGGGAGGAGGTGAGCGGGTGGCTGTATGTAGTGCATGGCGGAGGAGGTGAGCGGGTGGCTGTGTATGTAGTGCAGGGGGGAGGAGGTGAGCGGGTGGCTGTGTATGTGCTGCAGGAAGGGGAGGGGGTTGCCAGTGGCTGTGAATGTTTCTTTGATTAAAGTAAAGTCAGCTCTCTGAGTTGTTGTGCAATACATGCCTATTCATGATGTTTAACATACATTATATAATAATAATAATAATAATTTTATTTATATAGCGCTATTTCTCCAATAGGACTCAAGGCGCTTAACAGATACATAGCATAATATAGTACAGAAACAATGAAGTACTGAAAAACTTTTCATAAAATACAAAAGCATGTAGATACTATTAGTCTATTTTTGAAGGATTCTATAGTTGGGGCCTCTCGCATTGTGCGGGGAAGTGAGTTCAATAGTCTGAGCCGCATGACTAAAAGCTTGACCCCCAGATGAATTACATGAGAGATTCTAGGTACTGCTAAAAGTCCTTCATCTACAGATTGCAGTAATTGAGTGGGACAGTATGGAATCATAAGCTGCTTCAGGTACCTTGGGCCCTGTTCATGTAGTGATTTGAAACTCTGTAAGCAAATCTTGAAGATGCTTCACCATCTTACAGGCAGCCAATGAAGGGAGAGGATAGGTGTTATGTGGCTAGAACGGGGCTGGTTGGTGAACAGCCTGGCAGCTACGTTTTGTACCAGCTGTAAGCGGTGTAAATTTTTTGCTAGGAGACCAAGGTAGAGAGCATTACAGTAGTCTAATCGAGATGATACAAATGCATGTATGACTTTTGGCAGATCATCTGAGGGAATTAAGTGCTTGTTTCTGGCTATGTTCCTCGGGTGAAAGAATGAGGATTTGATTGTGGCTGATATCTGATGTTTAAGTGTCAAGCCACCATCCAGGACAATGCCGAGATTCCGCACACAATCAGTGGTTTGTAGTTCTGAATCCTCAAGTGTAAGTCCAGTTGGTTGGCTATGCTGCAGTCTTGTCCTTTGATGTTGCAGTCCTATCATAAGGACCTCTGTTTTATCCGGGTTCAGTCACAGCCAACTGGCACTCATCCACTCCTGGAGCTCAGCTAGACAGCCATTTAGGTTTGCTATTGGGTTATCAGTGCCCAGAGCAAGGACAGGTACAGTGGTGTATCATCTGCATAGCAGTGGTAGACCAGGTCATGGCGCCTGATTATTTCTCCCAGTGGGAGCATGTATACTGCAAAAAGCATGGGCATAGTATAGAACCTCGTGGGACACCACATGGCAATGGCACTGATGGTGATGAGTATAGTCGAGACGATACTCTCTGTGACCTAGTGAGAAATGATTTGTACCAGCTTAGGACTGTGCCATCAAGTCTGCAGAAATGTATCAGTCGCTTAATCAGAAGCCCATGGTCCATGGATCAAATACTGCAGAGAGATCCAGAAGGATTAAATTTGAACAGTCACCTCTGCTCTTGCCATCAGAAGATCATTTAACACACACACCAAGGCTGTTTCAGTGTTATGTCTCTACTGAATCCTGATTGGAATGGATCATAAATATCATGGGTTGTCAGGTGGATTTCCAATTTTCCAATTGATTTGCAACAACTTTCTCAATAACCTTTCCTGGAAAAGGAAGATTTGATACCAGTCTGTAGTTGGTCATGCAGTTGGGATCTAAATTAGGTTTTATAAGAAGAGGTCTAACAATTGCTTCCTTTAAGGGTCCAGGAAAAATGCCTGTCTGCAAAGTGCACTGAACAATTTTTGCAAAGACGGGACCAATTATATCCATACAACCTATTAGAAGCTTGTTTGAGGCAGGGTCCAGATCACAGGTGGAGGGACGTAAAATCCAAGCAATTTCAGCAATGTCCTTTACATCCACTGGGTCAAAGCTGGTCCATGAAGGCAGGTGGCTTATATTGGCAGGCTTTGTAATTTGGCACTCCTTTGATGGCACTGTGGAGATTCCAGCCCGGATGGTGGATATTTTATCTGCAAAGAAGTTAGCAAACTTGTTGCATCTTGCCTCAGAGAGGGTTTCATCAGTCTGCAGGCATGCTGGCTTGCAAAGCATGTCCACTGTGTGGAAAAGTTGAGCTGGCCTATTGTTTGCTGCCATGATCTAATTTGACAGGAACTGTAATCTCTTACGGGTGATTGTCTATTGATATTCTTCATTATGCTTTGATAATTTTTATTTTGGCATCCACTACGTTTCACGTACCGATCACTCACCATTGCGGGCTCTGGGGTCCGTCCGTTGCCGGTGCAGTTGCTCGCGGTGCTGTGTGGCCATGTGCGGATGCGGTGTGGTCAGCGGCAGAGGTGATGCAGGTTCTGGGAACCGGGTGTGCAGGGACAGAATGGCCGAAGGCGCTGCTGTGTGTCTGCAGTATAGGAGGTGGCCATATTGGAAACCAAATGAGCACCTGTGAGCACTTGTGAAGCACCTGTCGGTAAGCGTTAGCCAATTCCGTGCTTATGCTTTGTTGTATCTACTCTATGCCTTAGCTCTGTGCTCTCTCCGTGATATCCTGTGTGGTTCCAGTGGTCCTGATATTGCCTCCGCTCCCAGGGGCCTGCCGGCAGCCTTCTCCGCAAGAGATCCACCAGCTCCCTGCTGTGCTGTTAGGCAATCGCTCTCCAAGTGGCAACAAGTGGATTCCTGGAGTCCTGTGAGAGGTTTCCCTGTTTGTTCAGTGACTGCCTGCTGTAATCACACAGTCTGTGGAACTTTCTACTTACTTCTGGTTCTCATTCTCTCATCATCCAGTTTAACTCATTCTTCACCGTTGTCTTCTGCTGCAGCTCTTCACAATGCTTCAAAGTATTATCTTCACAAACCTGCAAGTATTCCATTCATATTGTGTCTTCATTGTTGCTTCATTCAAGGACAAGTCTTCACAGCCTTCCAGTTTAACCTTTAAGCTTCAGTACAAGATTGAAAAAATGCAGCAGCGCTCGTGGGAGCAGAGATGAATCAAAGTGAATGGAGAGCCGACCTGTGTAAACATATAATTTCTGATCGTTTCGTCACGAATCACGTGACTTTTTCAAAGCCTTTGAAAAAGTCACGTGATCCGTGACGAAAAGCGTCAGGACGCCTTTCCTTTCTTCACTGGAATTCACCGCACAGCCGTTGCTATTCTCACTACTTGTTCCCTCCTGCTCACCAAGCGGTATCTCCCACATTACTACAGCATCTTTGACCCTGTCCCGCGGCGCACAACGGCAAGCCTATCACAGGTTCACCTCTCCCCCACACAACAGGAGTGGGCTCTACAGAGGACTTTACCTGAGGACGCTCGGGTTTACCAGCCCATGGGAGAGGTAACTCAAATACCTGACTTCTATTCCACCTTCATCTGCCGCGCAAGACATGGGTCATTGAGTGGACAAATGACCGCTATTCAGTTTGAATTGGGAGCATCGGGAATCTAACTGCAACCATGTGCACACAGTAACCTTGCGCAGACACTGAAAGAAGTGTTACATACTTGTCTAATGTTATTGTAACAGTCATCACCTGAATAATTGCTTCAGACTGTTTTCACATTGAGCCCAAATCATTTATTCATTATTTTGACAGCTCTGATGCTCTGTGTACTGGCACCTGTTTATTGCTATTAGCATTATTGCTGTTTTTACTTATTATTGTGTGATGTTAAATGATTAATCATCAAATTTATTAAAATTATATGTTTACACAGGTCGGCTCTCCATTCACTTTGATTCATCTCTGCTCCCACGAGCGCTGCTGTACTTTTTCAATCTTCTGTGTTCATTAGAGGTATATACAGTACATTAATTTCACAGCGGCGAACGAGGGAGCAGTATTAGAACATCTCATACATTGGCGCTTTATAGCAGTATTATATTCTAAGCTTCAGTACAAGTCTCTACAGTTATTCATTTATGTCTGCAATATCCAGTTAACACTTCTTACAACTCAGTTGTATGAACATTTCTTCAATGCATCTTTAATATTGTTCCAGCTTATCATCATGCCATTCATTGCAGTACGTCAGTTTACATACGGTGACTATTGATTGTCATTTAACTCATTATTGGAATCATCTTTTAATAAATATATGAAACTGAACTTTCTTCGTCCCCCCTGTTTTCACCATACACCAGCACCTATTGTCATTTAACTCATTATTGGAAATGTCTTTTAATAAATATATGAAACTGAACTTTCTTCGTCCCCCCTGTTTTCACCATACACCAGCACCTACACCTTCGGTTGGTCCAGGGTTAACGGATTCACAAAAACAGTTGGCCCTGATAGTAAGCACTGGCCCCATGGATCCATTGTTTGACCAATTCGCAGGAGGCAGTGCTACGGCAAACATCCTTTCCCATCTGGAAAATCAGGAGTCCATACAGACACAAATAGTTCAGTTTATGCAAACTATTGCAGATCGTTTGGAGGCTCTTCATACGGCTATAAAGACACCAAAAATTCAAGTTTCAGCTCCAGTGGTATCGGCGTCCGCAACCGTTTCTCCAGTGATGGTGCCTATGTCTCGTCTGCAGTTACCTTCGCCAAGTAAGTTTGACGGGACCCCAAAGCTTTGCAGAGGATTTCTGAACCAATGCGAGATCCAGTTCGAACTGTTGTCTGCTAGTTTCCCATCAGCCAGTTCTAAGATCGCATATATTATTGCCCTCCTGTCCGGTCAGGCCTTGGAGTGGGCGTCACCACTGTGGGAGAGGGGAGATCCTATTCTCTCTAATTATAAAGAGTTCGTATCATCCTTCCGGAAAATCTTCGATGAAACAGGTAGAACCACCTCTGCATCTTTGGAGATTCTCCGTCTACATCAAGGTTTACGTCCTGTTAGTCAATATGTTATTCAGTTTTGCACGTTGTCTTCAGAGTTAAACTGGAATGAGGAGGCCCTGGTCACGGCATTTTGGAATGGACTCTCAGAAAGAATCAAGGACGATTTAACCATTCGTGATGTGCCAACTAAGCTGGATGAATTAATTTCCATCTGTAATAAACTTGATCTATGCTACAGAGGGCGATATATAGAGAAATCCAAGGGCGAGCGATCTAGTCCACGCTATTGTCCCAGACCTCGACAAGATTCTTCTTAATCTCAGTCTCCTGTGATGACAGAAGAGCCTATGCAGATAGGGCGCTCTCGCCTCACGGAGGAGGAATGAATTAGTCATCGACAGGGTAAGCTCTGCATGTACTGCGGGTCCTCCAAACATTTCATTAAGTCCTGCAAACTCCGGCCGGGAAACACTCGCTCCTAGCTTATTCAAGATAGGTTAAGCTAGGAGTTACTTTGGAATCACGTTCTGGGAAGGAGCCAACTCTGCCTATTCGTTTAGAAGTTCCGAGTTCTACAGTTAAAGTTTCTGCTCTCCTAGATTCCGGTGCAGCCAAGAACTTTATCACATCAGCCTTTGTCATACGATCTAAAGTTCAAACAGTGCCTCTGGAAGGAGTAGTTTCTGTAACAGAAGTGGATGGAAGTCGAATTCCAGACGGCATAATTACTCATCAAACCGTATGTCTCAAGATGAAGGTTGGTGTGCTCCATTCCAAACATATTTCCTTCCTCGTGATTCCAAAGCCTCTCATGATGTGATACTTGGATTACCTTGGCTGCAGAAACATAATCCACAATTCAACTGGCAAACCATGGAAATTCTTTCGTGGGGTGAATCTTGTACCAAGGACTGTTTAACATCAGTTAAACCCCTCCGGTCAGTTGGTTTTTCCGGATTAACCTCAGTCTAACAATCTTTTGTGGATGTCTTCAGTAAACAAGCGGCTGACTCCTTATCTCCTCATCGCTAATGGGACTGCCCAATCAATTTGGTGCCGGGCAAAACACCTCCAAGAGGGCGAATTTATCCGCTGTCCATTCTGGGGACTCAAGCTATGTCTGACTATTTACAAGAGAATTTTTCCAAAGGATTTATTAGACCATCTTCTTCACCTTCAGGAGCCGGATTCTTCATTAAGAAGAAAGGCGGTGGCTTACGACCATGCATAGATTATCGCGGACTTAATGAGATCACTGTGAAGAACAGGTACCCACTGCCGTTAATTTCAGAATTATTCGACCGGGTAAAGGGAGCTACAGTGTTTATGAAATTAGATCTTTGTGGAGCCTACAATTTAATACGTATCCGTGCAGGGGATAAATCGAAGACTGCCTTTAATACCCGTGATGGGCATTACGAATACCTTGTAATGCCTTTTGGTCTTTGTAATGCTCCTGCAGTTTTCCAAAGCTATGTGAATTAATTTTTTTGAGATCTTCTCTACAAGTGTTTAGTAGTGTACTTGGATGATATCTTAATATTCTCCAAAGATCTGAAGTCTCACCGTCTCCAAGTTAAAGAGGTACTAACTGTCACACTCAGCGCAAGTTGGGGTTCCGACAACAGAGTTTTGGCTGAAGGGACAGCTACCTGTGAGGAGAGTAAACGAGGTGGCTGAATGTAATTCCTCCTCATGGGGTGAAAGCCTAACTATGTGTTAACAATGGCCAGAGAGCATAAAGAAAAGGAGGACTTCGTAGGATGATAACTGTAGTTTTAATGAATAATCAGGCTGTACACTAATATTGGAGCAATTGAAGAAACTAGAAGAATTAGAGTCTATGGTTAAATGACTTGAAGAGTGAAGCTGAAGAACTCCGGTAAAGAAGAACTGAAGATTGTGTTTTATGATTAAAAGACGAGGCTGAAGAACTTGGACTTTGAAGAAATGAAGACTGTGGTTTGTGATTGAAAGACGAGTCTGAAGAACTTGGAATTGGAAGAAACGAGGACTGTGGTTTGTGATTGAAATATGAGGCTGAAGAACTTGGACTTTGAAGAAATGTGGACTGTGGTTTGTGATTGAAGATAAGGCTCAAGAACTAGGACTTTGAAGAAATTAAGACGTCTGCGAGAACCGCCATTAGCACCTGGAGCTCCTCTAAAACCTGGGACACCGTGAGCGCTTTCACGAGTGGCAACGGACTTAGACAGCAGGACTGCTGCAGCGTTTAGGTAACCGATGGATGAGAGCAACCAGGTCCAGGGAACCAGAAGTAACCTGGGAGCACAGAGCTGGAGAACCTTTCACAAGGAGGTAACATGAAGCACTGGCACTCTCCCTCTGAGCCAGCCCTCTTTTGTAAGGGGAGAACACGCAGGATTAGCTGGACACAGATTGGGAACTTCATTGGTAATACTCTGGTCTCCAACATGGCTGCCCCCAGCACAGGAGACATACTTAGCTGTTAGCACACAGCTTTATCCAGCTTCTGTCTCTGACACACTATACTGTGTCACCACTAGAGGACCTTTCCACAGCGATCTCCGCAGCAGTGACCGGCTCTCCAGACCCTCTGCCCCCGGCCCTTGGCAGCCGCACATCAGTCCAGAATGATCCACCGCCAGCAGCTCCCTGCCCCCGCAGCCGCGCCAACCAGCGGGATGGTAACCCGCGAGAGCACCCGCCGGATTTAAGGCTCCTTTTTAGGGGGGGCTCTGAACACCCTTGTGCTTTCATCAGATTCTTGGTATGAAAGGCCCGGACTAATCTTGGAGCATGGATGTCCTGTTCAGAAACCCAGGACCTTTCCTTTGGTCCATATCCCTTCCAATCAATAAGATATTGGAGACGACCATATCTTTTTCGACAGTCAAGGATCCTATGAACTTCAAATTCTTCTCCCTGAGCAGCTTGCACCTTGGGAGGTCTAGGGAGCGCAGCCCGAAAATGGTTCAGTATGAGAGGCTTCAGTAAGGAGATGTGAAATGCATTTGGGATCTTCAAGTATGAAGGCAACGTCACTTTGTATGCTACTGGATTCAATACTTTTTCAACAGGATATGGTCCAATGAATCTGGGGGCAAATTTCTTAGAAGGGACCTTGAGTCTTAAGTTTTGAGTAAAAATCCAGACTTGATCACCCACTTTGAGACTAGGGACAGCCTTCCGTTTCCGTTCTGCAAAAAATTGTATTTATTGGACGTTTTAAGCAGAGCCTCATGAACTTGTTTCCACATCTTAGTGAATTGCTGAATGGCTAACTCTGCAGCAGGTACTTAGAGAGCTGGAAGAGATTGGAAAGCAGGAACACCTGGATGAAGTCCATAATTCACATAAAAGGGTGTGGAATGAGTAGCGGAATGGTAAAGATTACTATGAGCAAATTCAGCAAATGGAAGAAAGTCCAGCCAATCGTCCTGAGAAGAATACATGAAGAGTCGTAGGAAAGTCTCTAAGTCTTGGTTCACTCTCTCAGTCTGGCCATCCGTTTGGGGATGGTATGCAGATGTTATGCACACCAGTGCCTGCAGGAAAGTACTAGTGTCAGAACTGTTATGCACTCCAGTGTCTGCAGGAATGTACTGGTGTTTGAACTGTTATGCAAAACAAATGGACTCACAGACAAACTGGGGAATATGACATAACGTACACAGAAGGTGATAGGGTAACAAAATACACACACAGTGAACAGAGAAGCCCAGAGGCTAAGGAACTGGGTATCTCCCTTGTATTAGAACTGCTCAGATGTAAAAAGCAAGATGTTGTGTTTTAATACGTAGAGAACCCGAAATGCTGTTGCTAAGGGCAACAGCAAAACCCTAAAGGGTTACCAACGGGTGTGGCAGTAAACTCCTTGGTCAGAGATGGAATGATAGACACAAGGAGAGCCTCCACAATCCTGATTCTCACTTGCAGTGCACAGGTTTAAGCTTACTGCCACTAAACTGACCCCTGACACCTAGCACAGTGAGACAGGATTAGACAGGCAAGTGTTAGAATACAGCCGCAAACTTGCTAAGTTCACAGAGTAATAACAGAACCCCAGCAAGCTAAACGACTGACTCCAGTCTTACTGCTAGGTCTGGATTGGCAGAGTGTAATACCAAATCCCCAGGCCTATTTGCAGTAAGCAACAAACAAATACAAAGCTACACAGTACTGGCTAACTTTCATGAACTGACTAACCAACAGAGATTCAGCAGCATCTGCTTACCCTGAAAAGAGGCCTTATAAAGCAGGTGCTGTCCACGCCCCACTCAGACCTCACAGACTGTGAGCACAAAAACCAGCACCGGATCCCCTGCCGTGCACAGAGCCTATAACCACTGCACAGCAAAAGACCCGAACCGGAGTATCAGCTGCGCTCAGGTTACTCCACTAGCACTTGTCTCCCGGTTGCCATGACGACGTGGCAGCACAGGGCAGGAGACCCTAACAGTACCCCCCCTCTGACGAGGGGTCAAAGAACCCCTACCACCGGGTTTATCGGGGAACTGCGAGAAGAAAGAGCGTATCAGTCTGGGGGCATGAAGATCACAACTGCGCACCCACGACCGCTCCTCCGGGCCATACCCCTTCCAGTGCACCAAAAATGACAGCCGACCCCGAACCACCTTGGAGTCAAGAATCCTTTCAACAACAAACTCCCTCTGGCCACGTATCAGAAGAGGGGAAGGTCTTCCACTGGAAGAAGGATTACTAATCGCCCGTTTTAAAAGGGAACAATGAAATGTTTTATTGATACCCAAAGAACGGGGCAGATCTAACTGAAATGCCACCGGATTGATAACCCTGGTGATCTTATAAGGGCCGATGAACCGGGGCCCTAACTTATGAGATGGCTGTCTCAACTTCAAATTCTTGGTAGACAACCAGACGAAGTCTCCTAATTTGAAGCTGCAGGGTCTTTTCCGCTTATCAAAAACCCTTTTGGTCACTAATGACACAGACACAAGGGCTTTCTTCACTTTCCGCCAAATACCTCTAAGGACCGAAACCACAGAGGAACCACCAGGCGTGGAGTCCAGGGGGTCAAAAGAATTGGCCTTAGGATGATGCCCATACACACAAAGGAAGGGAGAGATCCCTGTAGCAGAGTGAGCCGCGTTGTTATAGGCAAACTCCGCCATGGACAGATGAGCAACCCAGTCAGTCTGACACTTGGAGACATAACACCTGAGGAACTGCTCCAAGGACTGGTTCACCCTTTCAGTCTGCCCATTAGACTGCGGATGGTAGCCTGACGACAAGCTGACAGAAATCTGGAGATCGGAACAAAATGCCCTCCAGAATTTGGCCACAAACTGGGATCCGCGGTCAGAGACCACATCAAGTGGCAACCCGTGGAGACGCACAACATGCAGCATAAATAATTCAGACAGGCGTCTGGCTGATGGCAGCCCAACCAGTGGAACGAAGTGCGCCATCTTCGAAAACCTGTCAATGACAACCCAGATGGCTGTCATCCCCGAGGATTTGGGCAAGTCCACCACAAAATCCATTGAAATGTGGGTCCATGGCTTAGATGGGATAGAGAGTGGATGTAATGGGCCAACAGGAACCCCTCTAGGAGTCTTATTTCGGGCACAGATGTCACATGCCCGAACCCACTGATCCACATCCTTAGCCACCGAGGGCCACCACACCGCCCTAGATAGCAACTCCCGAGTTCTGGCAATACCCGGGTGACCTGCCGACTTCTTGGCATGAAATTCCAGGAACACTCGCTGTCTTAACCTAGGAGGCACAAACAAAAGACCTACCGGAAGGTCTGGAGGAGCCTGCTCCTGTGCTCTAAGGACTAATGATAAGAGGTCCTGGGTAATGCCCACTTTAATACATGATGGGGAAACAATGGGCAACGGCTCCTCGGTGGTCTCCTGGATTGGAGCAAAACTCAGCGAGAGCGCATCAGCCTTGATGTTTTTTGACCCAGGGCGATATGTTATCAAAAAATTAAAGCGAGCAAAAAACAAAGCCCATCGTGCCTGCCTGGCATTGAGACGCTTCGCTGACTCTAAATATGCCAGATTCTTATGGTCAGTGAGAATTGAGACCACAAACTTAGCCCCCTCAAGCCAGTGTCTCCACTCCTCGAGTGCATCCTTAATAGCCAACAATTCCCGGTTACCCACGTCATAATTCATCTCGGCAGGCGAAAATTTACGGGAAAAGTAAGCACAGGGATGAAGGCGATTATCAGACACTCCCATCTGAGAAAGCACTGCCCCAATACCCATCTCAGAGGCATCCACCTCCACCACAAAAGGACGCTCTGGATCTGGGTGTCGCAGCACCTTGGCCGAAACAAATGCCCTTTTGAGACGGGCAAAAGCCGCTTTAGCCTCACAAGACCAGTGAGCAACATCCGCCCCTTTCTTAGTGAGTGCCACCAAGGGCGCCACTATAGACGAAAATCCAGCGATAAATCGTCTATAAAAATTCGCAAAGCCCAGGAAACGCTGAAGCGCCTTCAAACTAGTGGGCTGCACCCAATCCAGGACTGCCTGTACCTTGGAACCCTCCATTTGGAAACCTTCTGGGGAGATAATATATCCTAGAAATGCGATTTGCTGAACTTCAAATTCGCACTTCTCCAGCTTCGCCCCAAGCCGGTGGTCTCTGAGTTTCTGGAGGACTAAGCGTACATGCTTCCGATGTTCCTCCAGGGAATGGGAGAAGATTAGGATGTCATCTAAGTATACAACTAAGAATCTATCCAAATATTCCCTGAGCACATCATTCATGAAATCCTGGAAGACTGCCGGGGCATTACAGAGCCCAAAAGGCATCACCAAATATTCATAATGCCCTGAGTGGGTATTAAAGGCAGTCTTCCATTCATCCCCCTCTCTTATTCGGATTAGATTGTACGCACCGCGTAGGTCAATCTTAGAAAAAATGGTGGCAGTACGAAGCTGGTCAAACAAGACCGAAATGAGAGGCAGTGGGTATGAGTTTTTAATCGTGATACGGTTCAATTCCCTGAAGTCGATGCAGGGTCGCAACGAACCGTCCTTTTTACCCACGAAGAAGAACCCCGACCCAACTGGAGACTGTGAAGGTCTGATAAATCCCTTAGCCAAGTTCTCCTGAATGTACTCTGCCATAGCCTGAGTCTCAGGACGTGACAGGGAGTACAACCTGCTCTTGGGAAGCTTAGCATTTGGCAACAAATCAATGGCACAGTCATAGGGGCGATGGGGAGGTAGTACCTCTGCAACTTTTTTGGAGAACACGTCCGCAAAATCTGCATAACACCCTGGCAATCCTGGCAAACTTAGCTGCGAGAGCCTGACTGGAAGGCTCAAGCAACTCCTGAAACAATCAGTACCCCAACTAAGAATCTCCCCAGAGACCCAGTCAAATTGAGGATTGTGGGCCCTTAACCAGGGTAACCCCAACACCAATGGGGCAAAAGTACAGACAGTCACATAAAAGGACAATTTTTCAGAGTGTGTGGCTCCAATAAACAAAGAAATCTGGCTAGTGCAAGAGGTAATTTTACCTTGGGATAATGGTTCCCCGTTTAACCCACAAATCTCAATTTCCGATGCCAAGGGTACTAAGGGAACAGAGTGTTTTAGGGCGAATTGGCGGTCCATAAAAACCCCGTCGGCCCCACTGTCCACAAAGGCCTCAGTCTTGACAGTTTGACCGAGGATCTTCAAGGTCACCGGAATGATAAAAGTCTTCTTGGGAAATTCTGACTTCTGGCCTGACAGGATATTTCCCATCACCCTCAGGCCCTGAAGTTTTCCGGCTTTTCTGGGCATGATACTACCACATGACCTTTATTCCCACAGTACAAACACAACCCCTGCTGTCTCCTCCGCGTCTTCTCACGCGAGGAGAGGCGGGTAGCCCCAATCTGCATAGGCTCCTCAGAAAATTCCTCAGAGTCTGAGGTTCCCTTGGGAAGGAAGGAAATCTCAGTCTCCCTTTCAAGCCTACGCTCTCTCAGCCGTCTATCCACCCGGATGGATAACTGCATGAGCTGATCCAAGCTATCAGGCAAGGGATATTGTACCAGTTGGTCCTTTATCTGGTTAGAAAGACCTCTTCGGTACTGGTGTCTCAGGGCTGGGTCATTCCACTGGGTATCATGGGCCAACCTCCGAAATTCCGTACAGTAAACCTCAACTGGCCTTCGCCCTTGCTTAAGGATCGAAATCTGAGCCTCGGCTGAGGCCGTCTTGTCAGGGTCATCATACAACATGCCCAGTGCCGTAAAAAAAGCATCAACACTTTTAAGCGACGGACAGTCAGGCTGCAACCCATATGCCCAGACCTGTGGGTCTCCTTGTAGCAAGGAAATCACTATGCCCACCCGCTGAATCTCCGACCCAGAAGACTGAGGCCTAAGCCGGAAGTATAGCTTGCAGCTCTCCTTGAAACAAAAGAACTGCGAGCGATCTCCAGAAAAACGATCCGGGAGATTTACTTTCGGCTCCTTAACCCCTGCAGGTGCTGCTGCTGCGGGAGCTCCGCCAGCAGCCTGGGAGGTGTGCATTTTAATGGACAAATCATTAAATTGTCGAGTCAGGACCTGCACCTGATCGACCACCTGTTGCAACGTATTTTGAGGGGTATGCTCCATATTCCCACAAAATTTCAACAGGAGTATTAGGCTGCTGAATATGTTGTGCACACCAGTGCCTGCAGGAAAGTACTAGTGTCAGAACTGTTATGCACTCCAGTGTCTGCAGGAATGTACTGGTGTTTGAACTGTTATGCAAAACAAATGGACTCACAGACAAACTGGGGAATATGACATAACGTACACAGAAGGTGATAGGGTAACAAAATACACACACAGTGAACAGAGAAGCCCAGAGGCTAAGGAACTGGGTATCTCCCTTGTATTAGAACTGCTCAGATGTAAAAAGCAAGATGTTGTGTTTTAATACGTAGAGAACCCGAAATGCTGTTGCTAAGGGCAACAGCAAAACCCTAAAGGGTTACTAACGGGTGTGGCAGTAAACTCCTTGGTCAGAGATGGAATGATAGACACAAGGAGAGCCTCCACAATCCTGATTCTCACTTGCAGTGCACAGGTTTAAGCTTACTGCCACTAAACTGACCCCTGACACCTAGCACAGTGAGACAGGATTAGACAGGCAAGTGTTAGAATACAGCCGCAAACTTGCTAAGTTCACAGAGTAATAACAGAACCCCAGCAAGCTA
This sequence comes from Pseudophryne corroboree, assembly GCF_028390025.1. NCBI lineage: Eukaryota > Metazoa > Chordata > Amphibia > Anura > Myobatrachidae > Pseudophryne > Pseudophryne corroboree. The sequence goes on from NC_086448.1 coordinate 280,118,365, forward strand.
AACGACTGACTCCAGTCTTACTGCTAGGTCTGGATTGGCAGAGTGTAATACCAAATCCCCAGGCCTATTTGCAGTAAGCAACAAACAAATACAAAGCTACACAGTACTGGCTAACTTTCATGAACTGACTAACCAACAGAGATTCAGCAGCATCTGCTTACCCTGAAAAGAGGCCTTATAAAGCAGGTGCTGTCCACGCCCCACTCAGACCTCACAGACTGTGAGCACAAAAACCAGCACCGGATCCCCTGCCGTGCACAGAGCCTATAACCACTGCACAGCAAAAGACCCGAACCGGAGTATCAGCTGCGCTCAGGTTACTCCACTAGCACTTGTCTCCCGGTTGCCATGACGACGTGGCAGCACAGGGCAGGAGACCCTAACAGCAGAATAGAAACTTAATTCCATTCCAAGAACTGTACTCAGCGCTCTCCAGAATTTAGCCACAAACTGAGGCCCTGGATCGGACACTATCTCTTGTGGAAGTCCATGTAACCGGAAGATGTCTGATGTGCACATTTTTGATAGTTGTGGAGCGGTTGGAAGACCTATAAGTGGGACAAAGTGCGCCATTTTGGAAAATCTGTCCACAATGACCCAAATGGTGTTTCGTCCTCTGGAGACAGGTAGGTCAGTTATAAAGTCCATGGAGATGTGTGTCCAGGGTTTTTGTGGAACCGATAGCGGATGAAGAAGACCTGATGGTGATCCTCTTGGACTTTTATGTTGGGCACACTTTGGGCAGGCAGCTATGAATTCCAAAACATCCGTCTTCAGATGAGGCCACCAATAGAAGCGTTGGATGAACTTAAGAGTCTTGAGGCTACCTGCATGTCCCATAAATGGTGAGGAATGATCCCACATGAGCAGTTTTTTCCTGAGTTCTGGTGCAACAAAGGTTTTTCCCGGTGGCAGAAGCAGAGTAGTACGAGTTGCAGCAAAGGAGGCAGGATCTAGGATGAATTGTCTGTCCAGAAGATCTGTGGACTCATCTGAATACAATGAACGAGAGAGCGCATCTGCTTTCCGATTAAGAGACCCTGGATGATAACTGAGCTTGAAAGAAAAATGTGAGAAGAACAGTGCCCACCTGGCTTGCCGTGGGTTTAAACATTGGGCGGTCTGAAGATATAAAAGATTTTTGTGATCTGTGGTTACTGAGATTGGGTGCTGAGCTCCTTCCAGTAAGTACCTCCACTCTTCAAAAGCAAGTTTTATGGCAAGCAATTCTTGCTCTCCAATGGCGTAGTTTTGTTCTGCTGGAGAGAATCTTTGGGAAAAATAAGCACAAGGATGAGCTTTCTGATCCTCGAAGTACTGGGATAAGACGGCCCCCACTCCTACTGAAGAAGCATCCACCTCCACCTGAAAAGGACGACTGAGATCAGGTTGCCGAAGGATAGGAGCAGACATGAAGGCCTCTTTTAGAAATGAAAAGGCTTTTAGTGCCTCGGGTGGCCAAGCTGCAGAATTAGAACCTTTTCTTGTTAGTGCTGTAATCGGGGTAATGATGGAGGAATAATCTTTAATAAACGGTGAAGCCTAAAAAACCATTGGATTCCCTTCAGAGTGGTAGGAAGGGTCCAATCTCTGATTGCTTGGACTTTGGCAGGATCCATCTGTAATTCCCTCCCGGAAATGATGTAACCTAAAAAAGGGATGGAGGGAACCTCAAACGTGCACTTCTCTAGTTTACAAAAGAGTCGATTTTCCCTTAGACATCTCAAGACTTCTCTGACTTGTTCCCGATGGACTTTCAGATCTTTGGAAAATATTAGAATATCGTCCAGATACACAACCAGGCACTTATAGAGAAGATCTTGGAATAACTCATTGACATAATTCTGGAAGACTGCTGGAGCATTGATTAAGCCAAAGGACATCACCAGATATTCGTAATGCCCGTCGCGAGTATTGAACGCAGTCTTCCATTCGTCTCCTGTGCGAATGCATATAAGGTTATAAGCTCCCCGCAGGTCCAATTTGGTGAAAATGGTAGCCCCCTTTACACGGTCAAATAGTTCGGGAATCAAGGGCAAGGGGTATCTGTTCTTAACTGTAATTTCGTTGAGGCCCCGGTAGTCGATGCAAGGCCGTAGGCCCCCATCCTTCTTCTTAACAAAAAAAACCCTGCCCCGGTTGGAGAAGAGGAAGAGCGAAGGAACCCTTTGGCCAAATTCTCCTGTATATACTCAGACATCGCTTGGGTTTCCGGGAGAGATAAAGGGTACGTTTGGCCTCTGGGAGGTGTTTTACCAAGCAGTAAAACAATAGGGCAGTCCCAACTTCAGTGGGGAGGCAAGGTATACGCCCCTTGCGACTGAAGATGTCCAGAAAGGACTGATAGGCATCTGGGAGATCAGTGGAGTGTAGGGTAAGGAGTGGCTTGACGGTGGATAAACAGCTTCGAGAACACGACTCCCCCCAAGCGAGTACATCCATAGTTTGCCAATCCAAGTGGGGGTTGTACTTCTGTAACCACGGGAATCCTAGGATTATTTTTTGAGAGGCTTTAGGAATTACCAGGAAAGAGATAACTTCAGAATGTAGAATACCAACTTTCATCTTCAGAGGAACTGTACGGTGGGTTATGATCCTAAGAATGCCAAATTGATTTCTCACAAATATTTAAAATGCCCGCTCTAATATATATTGCAGACGCCAGGCGCATCTTATTAACATATACGATAAAAGTGCGCTGTACATCGCAAAACACTGTATCCCATAAGAGAAAACAATACACCCACACATTATCTGAGTTCCAAAGCTCATTGATGTATATATTTGTTATTAAAAAGGATATAGATTCAATATATATTACAAAGTACAGTATATCTATAGTTACATGATTACAACTCACACAGTAAGCAGTTAATACATAAAGTTACATACAGTTACATGCCAGCATACAATACCATTATCCTTAAGTTATATAAATTCGTCTTTCCATATCACTCTCTCTCTCTGTAAAGTAATGCTGGGACTCCATCTTCCTCTGAGACCAAAACAGGAACTGAGCTGGCAATAACTCCATCATCGTCTCAGACCTTACAGCAACTCTGAGACCAAAACAGGAACTACCTTCCTGTGTGATCAGCTATGTGTTATCTAGTTTCTGGGGGAGGGATTCACGATGAGTTACCAGTTCCTTTGTATATGCTGAACAGGTTCAGCCTTGGGGATGTCCAAAGGGCTGGCCTGAGTTTCCTGTTCATTACCTGTTTGGAATATCTATTGTTCTAATAAAAGTGATTTTAGCTTTTATACATTTAATCATAATTCCGTGTTGCAATGTCCTACAACTTAATAACAAGTATCAAATGAATCTACACATTAATCTGGTTGTTTTAATAACAAACATGACCGGTCTATCTTGTTTCGTTCAAATAATACACATACATGACACCACTCCATCATATACAATTCTAAATCATCATGATGTCTGGTGCTTGATACCAGCACACTTATGTACTGCATGAAATAAGTGTTGAATCCATCTCTGTGGCATGTCCGTGTAAATGCGTGTGTTATCATATATTGCTGTGCTCGCTGCGCGTATTTGCAAGTATAGCGACTTATGTATGTGTAGTTTGTATGTTCTCTTTATGTAATTTTTTTTTTTTACTTCGACAATCCCTTCAGGGATATAACTACCGTCAACCGTGGTGATAGAGATAGCTCGCTCCAAACGAATGGTTGGTATTTCAGACTGTCGGACTAAGGCGGAAGTAATGAAACTTTCTGCAGCTCCAGAATCCAAAAGTGCTGTAACATGAAGGGAGGTAGAGGGAAGTTCCAGACATACAGACAACAGTGATTCCTTCCTGGTAAATTGGTTGGGGAATGCTCCTAGCTTAACCTCTCCTGCGTAAGCTAGGAGCAGGAGTTTCCCGGTCATTGAATACAAGACTTAACAAAGTGGTCGGCCGCCCACAATACATGCAGAGGTTGCCCTGTCTGCATCTTTGACGTTTCTCATTGGTGAGACGAGAGCGGTTGACCTGCATGGGTTCTTCAGTAGACGGCGAGGATGGTCTAGGAGTGGGACAGGTCCGAGGTTTGGGTCGCTCGAACCTTGTTCTCTCAAGACAGTGCTCCTTTTATCTCAGATCAATCTTGTTACATAAAGAAATTAGCTGATCGTGCTTAGCTGGCACATCCTGAGTGACCAGGTCATCTTTCATTTTGTCAGAGAGACCATTCCAAAAGGCGGCAATGAGAGCCTCTTCATTCCAGCCCACTTCGGAAGACAGAGTACGGAACTGGATCATGTACTGGGCGATGGAACAGGTTCCCTGACGCAGACGCAGAACCTCTAAAGAGGCAGAGGTGGTCCGGCCTGGCTCGTCAAAGATTTTACAAAAAGTTGCCACAAATTCCGGGTTATTCGAGAGCATGGGATCACTTCTCTCACATAAGGGTGAAGTCCAATCTAGAGCTGGTCCGGTCAGAAGTGAAATGATGTATGCGATTTTTGTCCGATCAGACGGAAGGTTAGCTGACTGAAGCTCAAGCTGGATCTCGCATTGATTGAGGAACCCTCGGCATTGCTTTGGACTACCGTCAAATTTACTGGGTGGCGGTAGTTGTAAACGAGGAACTGGAATCGACACTGGAGGATTAGGTGCTGGCAGATTGGAAGCTGGATCCAGAGTCCAAGATGTGGAAATGGCTGCGTGAAGAGAATCCAAATGAGTGGACATATTCTGCATGAACTGTACAATCTGTGCCTGCATGGCCTCCTGTTTATTGAACGCAGACAGAATATCCACAGAGGCATAACCCCAGTAGCCTGCTCACTTGCCGGATCCATTGGGCCAGTGCTTACTGTCACGCTCGGCGTAAGTTGGGGTTCCGACAACCAAGTTTTGGCTGAAGGGACAGCTACCTGTGAGGAGAGTAAACGAGGTGGCTGAATGTAATTCCTCCTCATCGGGTGGAAGCCAAACTAAGTGTCAACGTTGGCCGGAGGGCGTAAAGAAAAGGAGGACTCCGTAGGAAGATAACTGTAGTTTTAATGAATAATTAGGTTGTACAGGAATATAAGAGAAATAGAAGAAACTGGAAGAATTAGAGTCTATGGTTAAATGACTTGAAGAAGCTGAAGAACTCCGGTAAAGAACAGAAGTATTTTGTGAATAAAAGACGAGGCTGAAGAACTTGGACTTTGAAGAAATGAGGACTGTGGTTTGTGATTGAAAGACGAGGCTGAAGAACTTGGACTTTGAAGAAATGAAGACGTCTGCGGGAACCGCCGTTAGCACCTGGAGCTCCTCTACCACCTGGGACCCCGTGAGCGCTTCCACGAGTGGCAACGGACTTAGACAGCAGGACTGCAGCAGTGTTTAGGTAACCGATAGATGAGAGCAACCAGGACCAGGGAACCAGAAGTAACCTGGGCGAACAGAGCTGGAGAACCTTTCACAAGGAGGTAACTTGAAGAACTGGCACTCTCCCTCTGAGCCAGCCCCCTTTTGTAAGGGGAGAACATGCAGGATTGGCTGGACACAGATTGGGAACTTCATTGGTAATACTCTGGTCTCCAACATGGCTGCCCCCAGCACAGGAGATATACTTAGCTGTTAGCACACAGCTTTAGTCAGCTTCTGTCTCTGACACACTATACTGTGTCACTACTAGAAGACCTTACCACAGTGATCAGCTCTACAGACCCTCGGCCCCCGGCCCTTGGCAGCCGTACATCCGTCCAGGAGGACCTGATGCCAGCAGCTCCCTGCCGCTGCAGCCGCGCCAACCAGTGGAACGGCAACCCGTGGGAGCACCCGCCAGAGGTAAGGCTCCGGAGCTTGACACCGGTTCCTCCACCTGGCAAAACCTTTGTCGCCACAAATCTTCGAAAATGACTACTTACTTGGGCTCACTCTTCATCCTTCATGGGTCATCCTGGGGTCCTAAAGACTCTCAAATTTATTCAACAGTCTTACTGGTGGCCATGTATTAAAGCTGATGTTCAAGAGTTTATAGTAGCATGTCTTAAATGTGCCCAACATAAGAGTTCAAGGGGTTCTCCTCCAGGTTTGCTACATCCATTATCTATACCCAAAAAACCATGGACTCATATCTCAATGGATTTCATGACCAATTTACCTCCATCAAAAGGTCGGAATACCATTTGGGTGATAGTGGATCGATCTATTTCGAAAATGGCGCATTTCATTCCGTTAACTGGATTACCATCAGCTCCTTCACTAGCCAGATTATTCATTTATGAGATCTTTAAGTTGCGTGGCCTTCCTCAAGAGATCATCTCTGATTGGAGAACACAGTTCATAGCCAAGTTTTGGAGGTCGCTTTGTTCACCTTTAAACATTATGTTGCATTTTTCTCCGCATATCATCCCCAGACAGATGGACAAACTAAGAGAGTAAATCAAGATCTTGAAACCTTTCTCTGGTTAAACATATCTTCCTCACAGGATGATTGAATTGACTACCTTCCATTGGCAGAATTCACTCATAATAATCTTTTTCATTTATCTTCAGAATCTACACTATTTTATACTAACTTTGGTTATCATCCTCGTGTGCCAGAGTTCCATCCGTTGCCAGCTCAAGACATTCCAGCATCAGATCAAGTGCTTCAATGTTTGTCTAAAATCTAGAGTTGTGTGCGCAATCCGTTGATTAAATCCTCTGCTCGTTATAAATCTTTTGCAGATAGAAAACGTAAGGCTGTACCAAACTACAAAGTAGGAGACCAAGTTTGGATTTCTACTCGCAATCTTAAGTTCAAAGTTCCTTCTAAGAAGTTTGCTCCAAAGTTTATTGGTCCATTTCCCATAGAAAAGGTACTCAATCCTGTGGCATACAAAGTCAAGTTGTCACCTTCATTGAAAATTTCTAACGCCTTTCACACATCGTTGTTGAAACCTTTGATTCTCAGAAAATGTTGTACTGCCCTGACCAAACCTCCTAAAGTTCACTCTTTGCAGGATGAGGAATTTGAGGGTTAAGGAGATTGTAGACTCACATCGTCGATATGGACGACTGCAGTTTCTTGTTGATTGGAAGGGTTATGGGCCGGAGGAGAGGTCCTGGGTTTCTGCCGAAGATGTTCATGCTCCAAGACTGGTACAAAAACTCTACTCCACAAACCCTGACAAAGTTCAAAGGTGTCCGGAATCCACCCTTAAAGGGGGGTACTGTCACGAACCGATCACTCACCGCTGCAGGTTTTGGGGTCCGTCCGTTGCTGGTGCGGTTGCTCCCAGTGCTGTGCGGCTATGTGGGGACGCGGTGTGGTCAGCGGCAGAGGTGATGCAGGTTCTGGGAGCTGGGAGTGCGGGGACAGAATGGCCGAATGCGCCGCTGTGTGTCTGCAGTATAGGAGGTGGCCATATTGGAGCCCATATGAGCACCTGTGAAACACCTGTGGGTAAGTGTTAGCCAATCCCGTGCTTGTGCTGCCTTTAAGTAGGCTGGGATTATGTTACTCTGAGCCAGTGCATTGTTGTATCTACTCTATGCCTTAGCTCTGTGCTTTCTCCGTGATATCCTGTGTGGTCCCAGTGGTCCTGATATCGCCTCCGCTCCCAGGGGTCTGCCTGCAGCCTTCTCCGCAAGAGATCCACCAGCTCCCTGCTGTGCTGTTAGTCAATCACTCAACAATTGGATTCCTGGAGTCCTGTGAGCGGTTTCCCTGTTTGTTCAGTGACTGCCTGCTGTAATCACACAGTCTGTGGAAGTTTCTACTTACTCCTGGTTCTCTCATCATCCAGTTTAACTCATTCTTCACTGTTGTCATCTGCTGCAGCTCTTCACAGTGCTTCAAAGTATTATCTTCACAAACCTGTAAGTATTCCATTCAGTATCGTGTCTTCAGGACAATTCTTCACAGCCTTCCAGTTTAACCTTTAAGCTTCAGTACAAGTCTCTATAGTTATTCATTTATGTCTACAAAATCCAGTTAACACTCCTTACAGTTTGGCACAATCATTGCTTCTTTTGGACAATTCTGCATTCATTCTCAAGCCTGTTTAAACTCAGTTGTATGAACATTTCTTCAATGCATCTATAATACTGTTCCAGCTTATCATTATGCCATTCATTGCAGTACGCCAGTTTACATATGGTGACTATTGATTGTCATTTAACTCACTATTGGAATCATCTATTAATAAACATATGAAACGGAACTTTGTTTGTCCTCCCTGTTTTCACCATACTCCAGCACCAACACCTTTGGTTGGTCCAGGGTTAACGGATTCACAAAAACAGTTGGCCCTGACACTAGGTTAGTCTTCCTCCATCATCTTTCCAGTCTATGCCCCCTTTTCTTGAGCTCACTAACACTGTTGTCGAACCAGGGAGCTCGACATTGTGGTTTACGAGGTCTTATATGCACAAGGGCGTAATATTAATTGCAGCCGTAACATCCCTATTATAATAACGGACCAGGGAGCAGGGATTTTCACAGGCATCCAGTATAGCAGAGAGATCCAGATGCGCTGAAAGAGCCTGGGAAGTCATACTTCTCCTTGGAGGAAACCTGGTCAACTCCACATCTAATTTGAGGGGTTGCAACTGAGAACCAAAGGGAGTGATGGTCTGACCAAATGACGGGGTTTATTTTTAGGTCACTGACTGCTAATCCAATCTGAAAGACAAGATCAAGAGTGTGACTACTTTTATGTGTGGCAGAAGGAATGAACTGTGTGAAGACCTGACCATTTATTGTGCACAGGATGTCTTGGCGTGAGAGCTCATCATCCACCCATGCATTGTAATCCCCGAGGATGAGTCATCTTTAATGTTCCAGAACCAGGCCAGCAACAGTGTCTGCAATTTCTTGTAGAAATATCTTTTCATCTACAGGCGGCCGGTAAATGAGAAGTACTCTGAAACCTAATCCTGTCAAACTCCGGGCAGCAATGCACTCGAATGAGTGAGTAATTTCAATAGGGTGGACCCTAAGTTTAAGTTCTTTTTTGAAGCAGATAGCCACCCCGCCACCCCTTCGATCTAGTCTTGGCTTGTGGATGACAGAGTAGTTTGTTGGGACCACAGCCTCCAATATACTGTAGGTGCTGCATTTTCATCTAGCCAGGTCTCTGTAATACAGGCTAGATCTGCAGATTCAATAAGGTCAGCAATTGTTGCTGTCTTGTTTCTTATAGATCTGGCATTACAAAGAACTGACCTGATTGGGCATACCAGAGGGCCTTCAGTTTTCTTTATGTTAAGTGCAGGAGCTCTGGGTATGGGAGTCACAAAGCGAGAATTGACAGTTCTGTTCTTCCAAGCACAGGGCCGTCTTTTGGGTATTTCTATTTGATTGTTCTTTGAAGCTGGGGGTGAGCAGGTGGGCAAAAAACTTAGGTGGTTACCGGGGAAAATAAGTTTCTGGCCTGCTCGCTTCCCACGATTTCGCCTATGGTTTTTTTTTAAATGCCAAGGGATTGAATAATAGAAGCAAGGTGATGGTGTAATAGGAACTGCGGTACGTGGTGGGTGGAGTGAAAGAATGAAGCTGGAGGAATACGTATTCATTGGGTCATCAATGACAGATTACTATAAGTATGAGCTGCATATGATGATGAGAGGGTGAGAGAAAGCGGTAGTCCCCCCCCCCAATTCGGTATGTGATTCAAAAATTATGACTGGTTGATGAACAGAGTTATTGCTATATCAAATTGCTGCTCTTTAATCCAATGGGTATATTTGAAACAAGTGATACATAAAAAAACTTTCCTTTTTCTATTGATGATTTAGTCAATTATTTTAGGACAAAGCAGGGTTGTGGAAAGGTGTTAGAATTCAATTCCTATTATGTAAGTATGAAAAATGTCAGTGTGAGAAGCCTTTGAAGTAGATTTCTTGTGAGGGTAGTGGTAACATGTGTCCTGGGGAATAGCTGGGGTCCTGCGATTTGAAATGAATAGTGACCATACAGCAATTCAGAGCCTGAATATACTGTATATTAGTTGATTAATGCAAGAAGTCAGAGTTATTTGTTGCTCAGAGAACAGAGGTGGCTGATGTCTAACTAAGGGGCTAGATGGAGCCAAAGATAGGTTGTAGTCCACAGTACCTTGGGGGTCATTCCGAGTTGTTTGCTCGTTGCTGATTTTCGCTATAATGCGATTAGTCGCTTACTGCGCATGCGCAAGGTTCGCAGAGCGCACGCGCTTAGTTATTTTACACAAAAGTTAGGTATTTTACTCACGGCATAACAAAGCTTTTTCATCGCTGTGCTGATCGTAGTGTGATTGACAGGAAGTGGGTGTTTCTGGGCGGAAACTGGCTGTTTTATGGGAGTGTGCGGAAAAACGCAGGCGTTTGAGTTGCAAAACGCAGGAGTGGCTGGGCAAACGCTGGGTGTGTTTGTGACGTCAAACCAGGAACGAAAAGGACTGAGCTGGTCGCAATGGCTGAGTAAGTCTGGAGCTACTCAAACTGCGGGGTAATCGTTACGAGAAAATTAGCGAAGTTTTCATTCGCAATTCTGCTATGCTAAGATACACTCCCAGTAGGCGGCGGCTTAGCGTGTGCAATGCTGCTAAAAGCAGCTAGCGAGCGAACAACTCGGAATCACCCCCCTTGTCTGGGATGTCCAGTGCAAAATACAGTAGATGCCAAACTGAAGTACTTCTCAGTGGATAGATGCAGAGGTTTCAATCTAGTGTGTATCTCAGCGCAGGAATGCAATCCGTTGGTTTTGATGAGATGTCTGCGTAGAGTAGTACAAGTTAAAGGTAAGTCCTTGGATATTTATGATGATTCATATGTCAGTTGTGGTGAATTTAAGCTGTTTTATGGAGATGATCAGGAGCATGCAAAAGGTGAGGCAGCCATTTTGGGCGCCAACAGTGACCTATATACTATATAGCGCCATTTTTGTTTGTTAGTTATACACTTTTATTGTTTGTAGTGTTGGATTTCCCTTTTCTATAAAACAACAGTTTTTAGGATGTGTGCATGTATATTATTATTTTAGAAATAATAATGATGATAATAATAATAATAAAAAATAGAAAACATTGCCAATTAACTACACTTACCCCCTCCCTACCCCAAACACTACCTGTCCTTAGTCCCCTCTACCCCCAGTTCAACTCCCAACTTCTCCCTGCCTCTACCCTCAACTCTACCCTAACTGCTGCTTGTCCATACCCCACTATCCCAGCTGCCACCTGACCCCAACACTGTCCCAACTATGTATGCCCTCACCCCCTATATTGTGTTATGGGACCCAGAAATCGTGAAGTAGGACCCCACATTTTCAAAGCGAGGTGTCCTTGGGAACCACTTTTTTTTTCCGTTCAGCGTGATCACTAATGATAATGCAACACCTTCTCATTCTGACTCTAGAACAGGTGTCACCTTTAAAAAAAAGGCAAATTACTGCATAAAAAAATTCTAGGGGTAAATTTGCTAAGATGGGAGTTCTATTTAAGATGGGATGTTGCACACAGCAACAAATCAGATTCCAGGTATTATATTCTAGAAGGTGCTAGACAAATGAGAAGTAGAATCTGATTGGTTGCTATGTGCAACATCCCATCTTAAATAGAACTCTAAGTTTACCCCTAAGACGGAAGAACAAACTGTGTTCACAAACGTCACAAATCTCTGAGGACAGTCTAAGGGTGTTCACAAATGCTATTTGTGTGTCTGACATTACTGACACTGTACTCATTAAGACTCCTTATACCATATCTACGTCCTCTGAAAATTTGGGGATGAGCAGTACAAATATAGATGGTGACATAGAAATTGAGGATGCCATTGTGGAAGTGAAACAGGATGAGAGGGATATTTGTATATTCATACCTCCCAACTGTCCCGATTTTTGCGGGACTGTCCCACCAGCGGGCAGCAGTGTCACGTGGTGGGGAAGCAGTCGGGAGGCTCCTTTCACTCACTGGCTGGTCTGCTTAGTGCAGAGCAGCATAGTGGTGAACAGACGCTGTGCGCGTGCGCACAGTGTCTATTCCCTGGAGGTACAGGGACTGGGGGCATGGCATCAGCTCTTAGGGAAATTAAGATGCGTAGCTTGCGTTCGCGGCATGCCCACAAAGCCACATCCCTTTCTATAGGCCACACCCCCTTTTCAGGTGGGGCACAGCTTCGTCGCTCAAGGAGGGTCTCTACTTGCTAATTCTCAATGTTGAGAGGTATGGTATATATGAAGCTAATGAGGATGTTGTTTGTGACAAAGTCAGCCATAAGTGGCACCAGTTCTTAACTGTGATAAAAAGAAGGTAATTGTCATGCCTAGGCATAAAACCAAAAAAGCCAACTCTTTTGTGTGGAATTATTTTTACCCAAATTCTGACATCTGTCAAGCCATCTGTACCATTTGTGAAGCCACAGTAAGTCGAGGTAGGGATGTTAACCATCTAGGAATCTCAACCCTGTTACATCATTTGCAGCGAGTTGATGCATAGTATATGGGAAAATCTGAAAAATCTGGTAAAATAATTCCAAGAAGTCCAGCATCAACAGGCTTTCAGCTCTCAGCCAGATAACAGCACATGCAATCTACACCACCAACACCTTCATCATCAATCTCCTCATTAATGATCAGAGGTAGTCCTGCTGCATCTTATTTGCAAAGGCTATCTGACTCCTCCCCTATCTAGGATTCACCAGAAGCATCCTTGCTTGCTAGTGATGTTGTTCATCCCAAAAGGGGACCAAGAAGACAAGTAGTTAAAAAACAAATGACTGTGAAACAATCATTTGCAAGAGGAAGCAAGTACTGTATGAAAGCTGCTATCAAGCCTCCTAATATTTATTAGTGTAAAATAGGTTGCTTTGGCATTTGTATCACTGCAGTGCAACTATTAATTTTCTTGGTTTCTCTTTCAACCCTTGTCAGGAATGCTTGGCTATTAACATTTCTGATAAAGAAAATGTGTAGTTGAAGCACACACTGACTCTGTACTTCTCCGCTATGGCTTTATTTCATCAGGATGACCACAGACCAGTAAGCAATACACAGCAAATGTTCATGGCCCTGTCACTAACCGAGATCTACTCCCTAGTCGCCGGCCGGCTTTCCTGGCATCGGCCATACAGATAAATAGCCCAGACAGCCTTTTATACCTTAGAGTACTCCTCCCCCTCACAAAGTGACTGATAAACTTCTTACAGTAACGGGTTGGGTATGTATGACCGGCAGTCACAACACCGACAGCGAGATCCCGGCTGTTACATGGCCGACGGAGGGGGGGGGGGGCAGCACAACGAAGCCCCTTGCGGGCTCCCTGTGCTCACCACGCGGCAGGCTCGGTGACTTGCTGTGCTAACCACAGGTTCTATTCCCATTCTATGGGTGTCGCGTACACCCACAAGTGGGAATAGTCCCTGTTGGTCGGCATGCCGACCGCCAGGATTTTCAGATGCCGGGATCCCAGTGTCGGTATTGTGACCAGCAGTCTCCTGACCGCCGGTCACATAACTGCATGCCATAGTAACCTACCAAGCCCAGAAAGGTTTTCAACTGTGACTTGGTATAAGGCTTTGATCAATTTTTGACTGCCTAAACCTTTTCTAGCTGAGGTTTCACCTGACCCTGTCCAACTACTGTACTGTACATAGCCCAAATACTTAAATTCTGTTAGGGCCACTGCACATTTCTCAGAGTTAACCATGAAACCTATGGATCTCAGTGAGGCCAGTACTGCCTCAACCTTCAGAAGATATGATTCCTACTCTTGTAAGTATATGACTATGTCATCTAGATAAGCGGTCACATATGCAATATGGGGTTTCAGTACCTTGTTCATAACCCTTTGGAAAGTGGTCAGCGCTCCATGCAAACCATGGTTTCAATAAATTTACTTGATATATCTGCTCTTCTCTCCTCCCAGCCTACACAGGGCCAACCTCATAAGGCCCATGACCTTCTAGTAGATAGGGCCAACCTCATAATGGCCATGCTAATGTGTGAAGAGCTAGCTCTCTAGGTTTACACTAGAACCAAGATACTATACTCAGGACAGAAGGACCAGTTATCGCAGTAGTATCATAATTCTTCTTCTTATGTCATTTTTTTACTTCTTCTAAGTGTTGGAGCACCAAAATGCTTACATTCCCCAACCTCTCATACATTAGGAAACAAATTTGTTTCTCTAGGCCTGTTGTCACGATCCGGGTATCTGGACGTCATTACTTACCCTTCAGATGCCTCCTAAGGCTGGCTCAGCGTTCCAGGACCGGATCCCATCTGTTATACTGATGTCCACATTCCTGCCTCCTCTCCTGTCACTCTGAGACGCGGTCGCCGCAACGCCTGTTACATCCGGAATGGCGTCTCCCGCGGCCTCCGCCGCTGTTCCTGAGTTTCTACATGCAGAATGTCAGAGTGGTGATTACGTCAGCCGCGGCCTCCGCTGTGCCCGCGTTGTTAAATGTGCACTTATCAGTTTGGCGTCTCCTGTCTCCTGTGGCCGGCGCCGCCATTACTGTTTTAATTCCCACATGGATTACAAACCAAACTTCCCTCCAAGTGTCTGCATGGGCGCAGCCATCTTGGATTCTGTCATCTGTTCATTTCCACCAATCTGTTGTTTGCAATGTTAATCTGCATAATTGCCTAGCCAATCCCTTCCTTGCTGCAGGTATAAGTAATCTGTGCCTGAGCAAGGAAGGCGTCAGTGCTTTGGTTGTCAAACCTAGTTCCAGTTTGTCTCTCTCCTGTGGTTGTTTTCCGGGTTCCAGCTCCTGTCTCCACACTTCCACTAAAGAGACCCGCACCAGCATTTCCACCTGCGGTGTAGCCTGACTCTCCTATCCATTTGGATTCATCTGCTTCCAGCTACAGATCCACCTGCTTTCAGCATCCAGCTTCCAGCAGAGGTCAGCTCTTCTTAAAGTGCCGGTACCCTTTTCTGCAGATTATTATTTATCACCGGCATTATTATTTCACCGCTCTCAAGCTCCAAACATCACTTTCATATTTCATCGCTCTCAAGCTACATTTATTATTTAACTGGTCCCAGCCAGTATCCACTCCGTGCCAACATCAGTCTGGTTCCAGCCAGTACCCACAGCAGCCGTTTTATCCACAGCAGCCCAGCTTTTCCTGGACCACCAGCTGGTACGATCCTGGGCTATCTCCATTGCTACAGTCGGGCCTGGTAAGGACTTTCCAACTAGAAGATTATAAGAACTATCTCACACTACCAGAGCCCTGTGGTCCTTGCCACCCTGTAGTACCCAGGAACTGTATTTATCCTCTGCTGATTTTATGTTTTCTTTTACTGCTGCTGTGTTACGGAGTATGTCATAATAAACATCATTGACTTTTACTTTGGTTGTCGTGGTCACGCCTTCGGGCAATTCTTCTACATGTAACTTACATGTCTAGGGGTCTGATACAACCTCCCAGGTTCCTTTACACCTCAGCCCCTACAACTGAGGCTGCCTCCCGTCAGCTCAGGCCCTCAGTTGTGACACCTGTGTTGTTCCGATCCCTCCTTTAGCATATCCAAAATGCCCCAGGGTTGACTAAAGAAGCTTTAAAGGGCTAAACACCATTGAGTCTTGGGGAACCTCTCTGGCAGCGAGCAACAGGTAAGGAAGAAGGGTGTCACAATCCTTCCTTTCCTGCATCACTGCCATTCTGATTATGTGCTTCAGGGTCTGATTAAACCTCTCCACTAGTCCATCCATTTGTGGATGGTAAATTGAAGTTCGGAGGGTTTTCACTACCTTTAGTAGCTGACACATGTCTTACAATATCCATACAAGAATGGTGTACCTTGATCAGTAAGAATTTCCTTAGGGATTTCCAATCGAGCATACAAATTGACCAACTCCCTAGTAATCGTGCTAGACTTTATATTTCATAAGGGTATTGCTTCCACATAGTGTAATCAAGTACCACCAAAACATTCTGGTGGCCTCAAGCTGACTTTTCTAGGGACCCAACCAAATCCATGCCGATTCACTCTCAGACCGTCTGTACCCTACATCTATCAGCTGCAGTGGTACAAGAGGGGCCCAGTGTGAGGGATTAGGGCAGATTCTCTGGCAGACAGAGCAAACCTGGCAATAATTTTTTATGGTCAATAAAACCTAAACAGGACCCTCTTCCAGTTATTGTCCTCTCCCAAGTACCCACCCCCCACCCATACATGGGTATGAACAGTGGAACATGTACTTGGGGCACTACCAGCAGTTCCACAAATCTCAACCTGTACAGTTCTTACTCTACTTGGCTCTCAGGTAAAGTTGCCCTCAATCTGGATGTAACTTTGTATTTATCATGAGGCCTTACTGTAGACAAATCACATGGCCCTATGTGGGCACTGCTATTAGGTAGTACTAGGACTGCTGATATCAAAGAAGCCTTGACGTGGCTCAGCAACTAACCATGTATTTGCAAATTCATGTAACAAATATCTCTGAAATTCTATTACCAGATAGGTTCAGGTATTGTTGCGGGTATTAGTGTGCTGGGGGGATACCAGGGGAGAAAAAGCCCCCCTTCCTCTCTGTCTGCAGTTCATACTCTATACAGACAATCAGTCTTAATCATAAAGTAGGGCCACTACTCTGGGCATTCCCATTTACCCCCATCACCGCCTTTAGGATTGTTCCAGGGTAGCCATATTAACTTGTCCTGTGCAAAGCCCTGATATGGAAATAGTCTCTGCTCTGGTGACAAATATGTGTCTTCATTGGGCCCCCCGGAGCCCACAGGAGGACCGCGAATGGTTAGCCAGTGTCCTTTAACAGGTGCAATTTCCGTGTTGCTTTGCCTACAATCCTGCAATGGCAACTCCATTGTCCAGAGGTGTAGCTCTTGTTATCCCAGCCGGTGAATCAGTTGCCGGTATATCCGGTCGGACTTGCTCTAAGATCACTTCCTGAAATAACAGAAACGTTACATCCCAAGATGACTGGATACTGCTGCTTCTGAGCTATTGATGCCACAATCCACGTGGTCTTGGCCTTGATGGTGACTTGAAGTATTGTCTTCTCAAATTCCTCAGATGTTCCATGAATACACAGAACCTTCACTCTTGAAACTTAGGTGCTGGCTCTGCAGGGAAGCCAGGGTAAGTTCAGTACCAGTGTCCACCAAGGCCTGGATCATGTTCTGAAAAGTGAGGACTGTTACCCGAAACAACCCATTGCCCTTCTGGGGTATACTAACATCGGTACATTGACACCACGCCCCTGGACTGCTCACTTCCCTCACCAGCCATGCCCCCGGACAGCCCACATTGTTGCCGTCCACGCCTCCATTAGCCTACCAAGCTGTCACCTCATGAAGGTGGGTGCAGCAAGGTAGGCACCTATGGTGTACTACTATGGGACATAACAATGGAGGTCATTCCGAGTTGTTCGCTCGGTAAATTTCTTCGCATCGCAGCGATTTTCCGCTTAGTGCGCATGCGCAATGTTCGCACTGCGACTGCGCCAAGTAAATTTGCTATGCAGTTAGGAATTTTACTCACGGTTTTTTCTTCGTTCTGGTGATCGTAATGTGATTGACAGGAAGTGGGTGTTTCTGGGCGGAAACTGGACGTTTTATGGGTGTGTGTGAAAAAACGCTACCGTTTCTGGGAAAAACGCGGGAGTGGCTGGAGAAACGGAGGAGTGTCTGGGCGAACGCTGGGTGTGTTTATGACGTCAAACCAGGAACGACAAGCACTGAACTGATCGCAGATGCCGAGTAAGGTTGAAGCTACTCAGAAACTGCTAAGAGGTGTGTAATCGCAATTTTGAGAATCTTTCGTTCGCAATTTTAAGATGCTAAGATTCACTCCCAGTAGGCGGCGGCTTAGCGTGTGTAAAGCTGCTAAAAACAGCTTGCGAGCGAACAACTCGGAATGAGGGCCAATGTACTAGAGCGATAGTATGGTGAAGAAAATGAACTGCTGCAGAGAGAGGTGTCTGTCTAAAGCCCCATAAACACAATATCGCTCAGAAAGGGATGAGCAATATTGTTCACAATATTGCCTAGTGTGTACACTTATTATTGTTAATGATGCGCGCTCCCGCACGTCGTAAACGACCCCTCCCTCGTCTGAACATGTACAAAGTACAGACGAGGAAGGTCCTCGATAACGACAGCGCAGTCGTTCCCCTCGCTGCTCCCTTCCCCGCTGGCATCAGGAAGTATACACGCACTTGCCGATGCCAGCACCCCGCCGAGTCCCCGACGCTGTCAACATCGGTGTCGGTGGGGGCTCGGCTAACGTGTATGGGGCTTTAATACAAGCACTGAGGCTGAGGCCCCTTCAAAATGTTGCTATGGTGCCCACAAAATTCTGACTATGTCCCTGCAGGATGCAGTTAAAATGCCGACTGTTGGGATCCCGGGAGCGGACTTGATGTTTCGCTAACGGGATTCCGACAGACGGGATGCCGCTGTCGGGATTATGACAGCCGTCATCCCGTCTATCGGTAAAACATACTGATTCCGTCCCCGCTACAATTTATGCACAGGTAATATTAGCATAGCACATGACACGGTAATAACACTTCTTCCAAAATTACGTGAGACTGTGAGAGACTTTGCCCATGACAAAGATGACTGCAGAGGGGAAGAGACGCTTCCTGCTGTCATCTACATCGGTCATAGACAGTCAGCTGACAGTCGCCTGACAGGTAGCGAGGGGAGTGGAGGAGACTCGCTAGTCTCACTGCGCATGCGTCGTGCTTCTGGGCTGGGGACTGGAGAACCGGGGAGGGGGAGTAAAGATGGCGGCGTCCAGCGCCAGTCTGTGAGTCAGGCAGAGACATACGGCGCAGTGACAAGAGACCACGGACTGGGATACGGGATAAGGTCACTCCGGGACAGCTACAGCCGCGCAGCTACGGGAGGAGGAGGGGGACGGTACGTTACCAGTGGGGAGCAGGAGAGCTGAGAAGGGGCGGGGGCAGGAGCCCCGTTTACAGCAGGACGGTTCCCCGGTGCTAGCGTGCTGCCCACTGTTATTCCTGCAGGTATATGCCAGGTGTGTGCCAACAGCTACCGTGCCACTGTCTTCCCATGCTTCACGTCAGTGCATGGCATAACTATAGATGCTGGCTTCCAGCTAATGCTCTCAATGAATCAAATGTGTTTAAATGTGACCTAAACTGAGTTTTCTGAAAAGAAAAAAAAGTTTTCTATGTAAATATGTGCATTTTTAAAAGTTTACCACGTTAAGACGATGTCGAAATCGTCAGCAAATTGTACGTGTGTATATTACTGCTCACGTAATTCTAAACGCAGATATTGCTTTATGTGCATTATGGTGATACTGTGTGTGTGTTGTGGGAAGTGCTGTCACAGGGACTCATGCACTGTACATCCTAAACTGGCTCTGATACAGGATGTACAGTGACACACGTTACTCTTGTAGACCCTGAAAGATCTGCGATACCTTTGACGCTGCAGTTTACATGCATATCACAATCCATTATATTCCAGTTATTGGGCTGATAATTGGACTGTCTGTATGCAGGAGCGTTGCAGCGTTCTAACTGATAAATGCTTGAAACACTCCTGATTGGGTGAACGTTATAGCGCGTGCCATACACAATATATTGATTCCGACCTCCCGCTCCTATTTTAGTGATCAAAACAAAGTATAAATTGCGCAATAAATTGCATAGTGTGTATGAGTGCGCACTGATCTGATTTTCTCTGACGTCCTAAGTGGATGCTGGGGACTCCGTCAGGACCATGGGGATTAGCGGCTCCGCAGGAGACAGGGCACAAAAGTAAAAGCTTTAGGATCAGGTGGTGTGCACTGGCTCCTCCCCCTATGACCCTCCACCAAGCCTCAGTTAGATTTTTGTGCCCGGCCGAGAAGGGTGCAATCTAGGTGGCTCTCCTAAAGAGCTGCTTAGAGTAAAAGTTTGTTAGGTTTTTTATTTTCAGTGAGTCCTGCTGGCAACAGGCTCACTGCTACGAGGGACTTAGGGGAAAGAAGTGAACTCACCTGCGTGCAGGATGGATTGGCTTCTTAGGCTACTGGACACCATTAGCTCCAGAGGGAGTCGGAACACAGGTCTCACCCTGGGGTTCGTCCCGGAGCCGCGCCGCCGACCCCCCTTGCAGATGCCGAAAAGTGAAGGTCCAGAAACGGCGGCAGAAGACTCTTCAGTCTTCATAAGGTAGCGCACAGCACTGCAGCTGTGCGCCATTGTTGTCAGCACACTTCATAGCAGCGGTCACTGAGGGTGCAGGGCGCTGGGGGGGGGCGCCCTGGGCAGCAATGATAGTACCTTATTCTGGCTAAAAATACATCACATATAGCCCCTGGGGGCTATATGGATGTATTTAACCCCTGCCAGGTCTCAGAAAAACGGGAGAAGAAGCCCGCCGAAAAGGGGGCGGGGCCTATTCTCCTCAGCACACAGCGCCATTTTCCCTCACAGAAATGCTGGTGGGAAGGCTCCCAGGCTCTCCCCTGCACTGCACTACAGAAACAGGGTTAAAACAGAGAGGGGGGGCACTTATTTGGCGATATGTATATATATATTAAAATGCTATAAGGGAAAAACACTTATATAAAGGTTGTCCCTGTATAATTATAGCGTTTTTGGTGTGTGCTGGCAAACTCTCCCTCTGTCTCCCCAAAGGGCTAGTGGGGTCCTGTCCTCTATCAGAGCATTCCCTGTGTGTGTGCTGTGTGTCGGTACGTGTGTGTCGACATGTATGAGGACGATGTTGGTGAGGAGGCGGAGCAATTGCCTGAAATGGTGATGTCACTCTCTAGGGAGTCGACACCGGAATGGATGGCTTATTTAAGGAATTACGTGATAATGTCAACACGCTGCAAGGTCGGTTGACGACATGAGACGGCCGGCAAACAAATTAGTACCTGTCCAGGCGTCTCAAACACCGTCAGGGGCTGTAAAACGCTCATTTACCTCAGTCGGTCGACACAGACACGGACACTGACTCCAGTGTCGACGGTGAAGAAACAAACGTATTTTCCTTTAGGGCCACACGTTACATGTTAAGGGCAATGAAGGAGGTGTTACATATTTCTGATACTACAAGTACCACAAGAAGGGTATTATGTGGGGTGTGAAAAAACTACCTGTAGTTTTTCCTGAATCAGATAAATTAAATGAAGTGTGTGATGATGCGTGGGTTTCCCCCGATAGAAAATTATTGGCGGTATACCCTTTCCCGCCAGAAGTTAGGGCGCGTTGGGAAACACCCTTTAGGGTGGATAAGGCGCTCACACGCTTATCAAAACAAGTGGCGGTACCGTCTCCAGATAGGGCCGCCCTCAAGGAGCCAGCTGAGAGGCTGGAAAATATCCTAAAAAGGTATATACACACATACTGGTGTTATACTGCGACCAGCGATCGCCTCAGCCTGGATGTGCAGCGCTGGGGTGGCTTGGTCGGATTCCCTGACTGAAAATATTGATACCCTTGACAGGGACAGTATTTTATTGACTATAGAGCATTTAAAGGATGCATTTCTATATATGCGAGATGCACAGAGGGATATTTGCACTCTGGCATCAAGAGTAAGTGCGATGTCCATATCTGCCAGAAGATGTTTATGGACACGACAGTGGTCAGGTGATGCAGATTCCAAACGGCACATGGAAGTATTGCCGTATAAAGGGGAGGAGTTATTTGGGGTCGGTCCATCGGACCTGGTGGCCTCGGCAACAGCTGGAAAATCCACCTTTTTTACCCCAAATCACATCTCAGCAGAAAAAGACACCGTCTTTTCAGCCTCAGTCCTTTCGTCCCCATAAGGGCAAGCGGGCAAAAGGCCAGTCATATCTGCCCAGGGATAGACGAAAAGGGAAGAAGACTGCAGCAGGCAGCCCATTCCCAGGAACAGAAGCCCTCCACAGCTTCTGCCAAGTCCTCAGCATGACGCTGGGGCCGTACAAGCGGACTCAAGTGCGGTGGGGGGTCGTCTCAAGAGTTTCAGCGCGTAGTGGGCTCACTCGCAAGTGGACCCCTGGATCCTACAAGTAGTATCCCAGGGGTACAGACTGGAGATTCGAGACGTCTCCCCCTCGCAGGCTCCTGATGTCTGCTTTACCAACGTCTTCCTCCGACAGGGAGGCAGTATTGGAAACAATTCACAAGCTGTATTCCCAGCAAGTGATAATCAAAGTACCCCTCCTACAACAAGGAAAGGGGTATTATTCCACACTATATTGTGGTACTGAAGCCAGACGGCTCGGTGAGACCTATTCTAAATGGGAAATCTTTGAACACTTACATACAAAGGTTCAAATCAAGATGGAGTCACTCAGAGCAGTGATAGCGAACCAGGAAGAAGGGGACTATATGGTGTCCCTGGACATCAAGGATGCTTACCTCCATGTCCCAAATTGCCCTTCTCACCAAGGGTACCTCAGGTTCGTGGTACGGAACTGTCACTATCAGTTTCAGACGCTGCCGTTTGGATTGTCCACGGCACCCCGGGTCTTTACCAAAGTAATGGCCGAAATGATGATTCTTCTTCAAAGAAAAGGCGTCTTAATTATCCCTTACTTGGACGATCTCCTGATAAGGGCAAGGTCCAGAGAACAGTTGGAAGTCGGAGTAGCACTATCTCAAGTAGTTCTACGACAGCACGGGTGGATTCTAAATATCCAAAATCGCAGCCGTTTCCGACGACACGTCTGCTGTTCCTAGGGATGGTTCTGGACACAGTCCAGAAAAAGGTGTTTCTCCCGGAGGAGAAAGCCAGGGAGTTATCCGAGCTAGTCAGGAACCTCCTAAAACCAGGAAAAGTGTCAGTGCATCATTGCACAAGAGTCCTGGGAAAAATGGTGGCTTATTACGAAGCGATTCCATTCGGCAGATTCCACGCAAGAACTTTTCAGTGGGATCTGCTGGACAAATGGTCCGGATCGCATTTTCAGATGCATCAGCGGATAACCCTATCTCCAAGGACAAGGGTGTCTCTCCTGTGGTGGTTACAGAGTGCTCATCTTCTAGAGGGCCGCAGATTCGGCATTCAGGATTGGATGCTGGTGACCACGGAGGCCAGCCTGAGAGGCTGGGGAGCAGTCACACAGGGAAAAAATTTCCAGGGAGTGTGATAAAGTCTGGAGATTTTTCTCCACATAAATGTACTGGAGCTAAGGGCAATTTACAATGCTCTAAGCTTAGCAAGACCTCTGCTTCAAGGTCAGCCGGTATTGATCCAGTGGGACAACATCACGGCAGTCGCCCACGTAAACAGACAGGGCGGCACAAGAAGCAGGAGGGCAATGGCAGAAACTGCAAGGATTTTTCGCTGGGCGGAAAATCATGTGATAGCACTGTCAGCAGTGTTCATTCCGGGAGTGGACAACTGGGAAGCAGACTTCCTCAGCAGGCACAACCTCCACCCGGGAGAGTGGGGACTTCATCGGGAAGTCTTCCACATGATTGTGAACCGTTGGAAAAGACCAAAGGTGGACATGATGGCGTCCCGCCTGAACAAAAAACTGGACAAGTATTGCGCCAGGTCAAAAGACCCTCAGGCAATAGCTGTGGACGTTCTGGTAACACCGTGGGTGTACCAGTCGGTGTATGTCTTCCCTCCTCTGCTTCTCATACCCAAGGTATTGAGAATTATAAGACGTAGAGGAGTAAGAACTATACTCGTGGCTCCGGATTGGCCAAGAAGGACTTGGTACCCGGAACTTCAAGAGATGCTCACAGAGGACTCATGGCCTCTGCCGCTAAGAAGGGACTTGCTTCAGCAAGTACCATGTCTGTTCCAAGACTTACCGCGGCTGCGTTTGACGGCATGGCGGTTGAACGCCGGATCCTAAGGGAAAAAGGCATTCCGGAAGAGGTCATTCCTACCCTGGTCAAAGCCAGGAAGGAGGTGACCGCACAACATTATCACCACATGTGGCGAAAATATGTTGCGTGGTGTGAGGTCAGGAAGGCCCCATGAAGAAATTTCAACTCGGTCGTTTCCTGCATTTCCTGCAAACAGGAGTGTCTATGGGCCTCAAATTGGGGTCCATTAAGGTTCAAATTTCGGCCCTGTCGATTTTCTTCCAGAAAGAATTGGCTTCAGTTCCTGAAGTCCAGAAGTTTGTCAAGGGAGTACTGCATATACAACCCCCTTTTGTGCCTCCAGTGGCACTGTGGGATCTCAACGTAGTTCTGGGATTCCTAAAATCACATTTGTTTAAACCGCTCAAATCTGTGGATTTGAAATATCTCACAGGGAAAGTGACCATGCTGTTGGCCCTGGCCTCGGCCAGGCGAGTGTCAGAATTGGCGGCGTTTGTCTCAAAAAAGCCCATATCTGATTGTCCATTCGGACAGGGCAGAGCTGCGGACTCATCCCCAGTTTCTCCCTAAGGTGGTGTCAGTGTTTCACCCGAACCAGCTTATTGTGGTACCTGCGGCTACTAGGGACTTGGAGGACTCCAAGTTGCTAGATGTTGTCAGGGCCCTGAAAATATAGTTTCCAGGACGGCTGGAGTCAGGAAAACTGACTTGCTGTTATCCTGTATGCACCCAACAAACTGGGTGCTCTTGCTTCTAAGCAGACGATTGCTAGTTGGATGTGTAGTACAATTCAGCTTGCACATTCTGTGGCAGGCCTGCCACAGCCAAAATATGTAAATGCCCATTCCACAAGGAAGGTGGGCTCATCTTGGGCGGCTGCCCGAGGGGTCTCGGCTTTACTACTTTGCCGAGCTGATACTTGGTCAGGGGCACACCCTGACTGAGGAGGACCTGGAGTTCTCTCATTCGGTGCTGCAGAGTCGTCCGCACTCTCCCGCCCGTTTGGGAGCTTTGGTATAATCCCCATGGTCCTGACGGAGTCCCCAGCATCCACTTAGGACGTCAGAGAAAATAAGAATGTACTTACCGATAATTCTATTTCTCGTAGTCCGTAGTGGATGCTGGGCGCCCATCCCAAGTGCGGATTGTCTGCAATACTTGTACATAGTTATTGTTACAAAAATCGGGTTATTATTGTTGTGAGCCATCTTTTCAGATGCTCCGCTGTTCTCATGCTGTTAACTGGGTTCAGATCACAGGTTGTACAGTGTGATTGGTGTGGCTGGTATGAGTCTTACCCGGGATTCAAAATCCTTCCTTATTGTGTACGCTCGTCCGGGCACAGTATCCTAACTGAGGCTTGGAGGAGGGTCATAGGGGGAGGAGCCAGTGCACACCACCTGATCCTAAAGCTTTTACTTTTGTGCCCTGTCTCCTGCGGAGCCGCTAATCCCCATGGTCCTGACGGAGTCCCCAGCATCCACTACGGACTACGAGAAATAGAATTATCGGTAAGTAAATTCTTATTATCGCTCTGTGAGATCGGATCGTTTATCGGATTCGGGTGCAACCGTCTGGTAGTGTGTTCCCGACTTTAAATTAACAATATTTTGTGATTACTTTATCACAATGTATTGATTTACATTTTGTAAATGATCATTGATGCTAATAGCTTGGTCATGATCTGTGGATGAATCTGTCCTCTCAGCACGTGCGTTACTAGACCCTAAACATTAAACATCTTTTTCCTGCCTTGGAAGTGATGAATATTTATGGGCAGATATTTATTTTGCTTGACCTAAATCATATCCACAGATACCATGTGCTTCATTTGTTGGTCTTTACAAAAATTCTTCTACAGATAGTTACATTATTTACACTTGGTCAGCATGGTGGCACAGTGGTTAGCTTCCATTCCCAACCAGGGCACTACTTACTGTATGTGACGTTTTTATGTTATCTCCATGGTTTGCGTGTATTTCCTCCGGCTGTTCGGATTTCCTCTCATAATCCAAAAAAATGCTTGTAGATTAATCGGCATCTGACAAAAATTAACCCTAGTGTGTGGGACACTGACATAAGTGACAGATATACTGTCTGTACAATACTGTGTAATATGTAATTGCAAAGAAAGAGATGATTTATAATAATGTTAATCATTTGCTGCTGGTTATATATAGTTGTACTGGCCACTTAGGTATATGGTTATCTGAAAACAACTGTAATGCTTTATGTTTCACAAAAAATTATCCAGTGCTGTTTCCTGCCATCCGCTGAGTCTTGCTTATATCAGCACTACCATGACTGCTGCAGTAAACCATTCCAAGTTATGTTCTTTAAATTGTAAATGGCTGTTGTTTTTGTTTCTGGGATTATACTCAATTGTGTTCTGCAACTTCCTGTTTCATATCGACAGCATCTGCCTGCCATGTTACGCTCCTGATTATGCAGATTTTCACTTGATATGATTTGCTCTCATCCATGGATTATGCCTTTGGCCAGTATCATATTTCACTGCTGCAGGGCCTACGATGCTATTATCAATCTTTGACCAATGCAATGTGTTGTCATTTGCTTGGTGTGCTTAGAACTGTTGTCTGTTCAGGTGTGGGTGCGTTTTTGTGGTCTGAGAAATATTTTATGTTTTCTCTAACGTCCTAGTGGATGCTGGGGACTCCGTCAGGACCATGGGGAATAGCAGCTCCGCAGGAGACAGGGCACAAAAAGTAAGCTTTTAGGATCACATGGTGTGTACTGGCTCCTCCCCCCATGACCCTCCTCCAAGCCTCAGTTAGGTTTTTGTGCCCGTCCGAGCAGGGTGCAATCTAGGTGGCTCTCTTAAAGAGTTGCTTAGAAAAAGTTTTTAGGTTCTTTATTTTCAGTGAGTCCTGCTGGCAACAGGCTCACTGCATCGAGGGACTTAGGGGAGAGAAGTGAACTCACCTGCGTGCAGGATGGATTGGCTTCTTAGGCTACTGGACACCATTAGCTCCAGAGGGAGTCGGAACACGGGTCTCGCCCTGGGGTTCGTCCCGGAGCCGCGCCGCCGACCCCCCTTGCAGATGCTGAAGATTGAAGAGGTCCGGAACCAGGCGGCAGAAGACTTTCAGTCTTCATCAGGTAGCGCACAGCACTGCAGCTGTGCGCCATTGTTGTCAGCACACTTCACACAGCGGTCACGGAGGGTGCAGGGCGCGGGGGGGGGCGCCCTGGGCAGCAATGTATAATACCTGTATGGCGAAAAATACATCACATATAGCCCTTGAGGCTATATGGATGTATTTAACCCCTGCCAGATATCACAGACTCCGGAGAAGAAGCCCGCCGAAAAGGGGGCGGGGCCTATTCTCCTCAGCACACAGCGCCATTTTCCCTCACAGAAATGCAGGTGGGAAGGCTCCCATGCTCTCCCCTGCACTGCACTACAGAAACAGGGTTAAAACAGAGAGGGGGGGCACTGATTTGGCGATATGAATATATATTAAAATGCTATAAGGGAGGAACACTTATATAAAGGTTGTCCCTGGATAATTATAGCGTTTTGGTGTGTGCTGGCAAACTCTCCCTCTGTCTCCCCAAAGGGCTAGTGGGTCCTGTCCTCTATCAGAGCATTCCCTATGTGTGTGCTGTATGTCGGTACGTGTGTGTCGACATGTATGAGGAAAATGTTGGTGAGGAGGCGGAGCAAATTGCCTGTAATGGTGATGTCACTCTCTAGGGAGTCGACACCGGAATGGATGGCTTAATTATGGAATTACGTGATAATGTCAACACGCTGCAAGCCGGTTGACGACATGAGACGGCCGGCGAACAAATTAGTACCTGTCCAGGCGTCTCAAACACCGTCAGGGGCTGTAAAACGCCCATTTACCTCAGTCGGTCGACACAGACCCAGACACGGACACTGATTTCAGTGTCGACGGTGAAGAAACAAACGTATTTTCCTTTAGGGCCACACGTTAAGGGCAATGAAGGAGGTGTTACATATTTCTGATACTACAAGTACCACAAAAAAGGGTATTATGTGGGATGTGAAAAAACTACCTGTAGTTTTTCCTGAATCAGATAAATTAAATGAAGTGTGTGAGATGCGTGGGTTTCCCCCGATAGAAAATTATTGGCGGTATACCCTTTCCCGCCAGAAGTTAGGGCGCGTTGGGAAACACCCCTTAGGGTGGATAAGGCGCTCACATGCTTATCAGAACAAGTGGCGGTACCATCTACAGATAGGGCCGTACTTAAGGAGCCAGCTGATAGGAGGCTGGAAAATATCCTAAAAAGTATACACACACATGCTGGTGTTATACTGCGACCAGCGATCGCCTCAGCCTGGATGTGCAGAGCTGAGGTGGCTTGGTCGGATTCCCTGACTAAAAATATTGATACCCTTGACAGGGACAGTATTTTATTGACTATAAGAGCATTTAAAGGATGCATTTCTATATATGCGAGATGCGCAGAGGGATATTTGCACTCTGGCATCAAGAGTAAATGCGATGTCCATATCTGCAAGAAGATGTTTATGGACACGACAGTGGTCAGGTGATGCAGATTCCAAACGGCACAAAGATGTATTGCCGTATAAAGGGGAGGAATTATTTGGGGTCGGTCCATGGGACCTGGTGGCCACGGCAACTGCTGGAAAATCCACCGTTTTTTACCCTAAGTCACATCTCTGCAGAAAAAGACACCGTCTTTTCAGCCTCAGTCCTTTCGTCCCTATAAGAGTCATATCTGCCCAGGGATAGAGGAAAGGGAAGAAGACTGCAGCAGGCAGCCCATTCCCAGGAACAGAAGCCCTCCACCGCTTCTACCAAGTTCTCAGCATGACGCTGGGACCGTACAGGACCCCTGGATCCTACAAGTAGTATCCAAGGGGTACAGATTGGAATGTCGAGACGTTTCCCCCTCGCAGGTTCCTGTAGTCTGCTGTACCAATGTCTCCCTCCGACAGGGAGGCAGTATTGAAAACAATTCACAAGCTGTATTCCCAGCAGGTGATAATAAAATTACCCCTCCTACAACAAGGAAAGGGGTATTATTCCACACTATATGGTGGTACTGAAGCCAGAAGGCTAGGTGAGACCTATTCTAAATCTGAAATATTTGAACACTTACAAAGGTTCAAATCCAGATGCAGTCACTCAGAGCAGTGATAGCGAACCGGGAAGAAGGGGACTATATGGTGTCCCGGGACATCAGGGATGCTTACCTCCATGTCCCAAAATTTGCCTTTCTCACCAAGGGTACCTCAGGTTCGTGGTACAGAACTGTCACTATCAGTTTCAGACGATGCCGTTGGATTGTCCAAGGCACCCCGGGTCCTTACCAAGGTAATGACCGAAATGAGGATTCGTCTTCAAAGAAAATGGACGACCTCCTGATAAGAACAAGGTCCAGAGAACAGTTGGAGGTCGGAGTAGCACTATCTCAAGTAGTTCTACGACAGCACGGGTGGATTCTAAATATTCCAAAACCGCAGTTGTTCCGACGACACGTCTGCTGGTCCTATGGATGATTCTGGACACAGTCCAGAAAAAGGTGTTTCTCCCAGAGGAGAAAGCCAGGGAGTTATCCGAGCTAATCGGGATCCTCCTAAAACCAGGAAAAGTGTCAGTGCATCATTGCACAAGAGTCCTGGTAAAAATGGTGGCTTATTACGAAGCGATTCCATTCGGCAGATTTCACGCAAGAACTCTTCAGTGGGATCTGCTGGACAAATGGTCCGGATCGCATCTTCAGATGCATCAGCGGATAACCCTATATCCAAGGACAAGGGTGTCTCTCCTGTGGTGATTACAGAGTGCTCATCTTCTAGAGGGCCGCAGATTCGGCATTCAGGATTGGATGCTGGTGACCACGGAGGCCAGCCTGAGAGGCTGGGGAGCAGTCACACAGGGAAAAAATTTCCAGGGAGTGTGATCAAGTCTGGAGAATTCTCTCCACATAAATATACTGGAGCTAAGAGCAAATTTATAATGCTCTAAGCTTAGCAAGACCTCTGCTTCAAGGTCAGCCGGTATTGATCCAGTGGGATAACATCACGGCAGTCGCCCACGTAAACAGAAAGGGCGGCACAAGAAGCAGGAGGGCAGTGGCAAAACTGCAAGGATTTTTCGCTAGGCGGAAAATCATGTGATAGCACTGTCAGCAGTGTTCATTCCGGGAGTGGACGACTGGGAAGCAGACTTCCTCAGCAGGCACGACCTCCACCCGGGAGAGTGGGAACTTCATCGGGAAGTTTTCCGCATGATTGTGAACCGTTGGGAAAGACCAAAGGTGGACATGATGGCGTCCCGCCCGAACAAAAAACGGGACAGGTATTGCGCCAGGTCACGAGACCTTCAGGCGATAGCTGTGGACGTCCTGGTAACACCGTGGGTGTAACAGTCGGTGTATGTGTTCCCTCAGAGGAGTAAGAACTATACTCGTGGCTCCGGATTGGCCAAGAGGGACTTGGTACCCGGAACTTCAAGAGATGCTCACAGAGGACTAATGGCCTCGGGAGCTAAGAAGGGACTTGCTTCAGCAAGTACCATGTCTGTTCCAAGACTTACCGCGGCTGCGTTTGACGGCATGGCGGTTGAACGCCGGATCCTAAGGGAAAAGGCATTTCGGAAGAGGTCATACCTACCCTGGTCAAAGCCAGGAAGGAGGTGACCGCACAACGTTATCACCACATGTGGTGAAAATATGTTGCGTGGGTGAGGCCAGGAAGGCCCCACGAAGAAATTTCAACTAGGTCGATTTCTGCACTTCCTGCAAACAGGAGTGTCTATGAGCCTCAAATTGGGGTCCATTAAGGTTCAAGTTTCGGCCCTGTAGATTTTCTTCCAGAAAGAATTGGCTTCGGTTCCTGAAGTCCAGAAGTTTGTCAAGGGAGTATTGCATATACTTCCCCTTTTGTGCCTCCAGTGGCACCGTGGGATCTCAACGTAGTGTTGGGATTCCTCAAATCATATTGGTTTGAACCGCTCAAATCTGTGGATTTGAAATATCTCACATGGAAAGTGACCATGCTGTTGGCCCTGGCCTCGGCCAGGCGATTGTCAGAATTGGCGGCTTTGTCTTACAAAAGCCCATATTTAATTTTCCATTCGGACAGGGCAGAACTGCGGACTTGTCCCCAGTTTCTTCCTAAGGTGGTGTCAGCGTTTCACCTGAAACAACCTATTGTGGTGCCTGCGGCTACTAGGGACTTGGAGGACTCCAAGTTGCTAGACGTTGTCAGGGCCCTGAAAATATATATTTTACTTACCGATAAATCTATTTCTCGTAGTCCGTAGTGGATGCTGGGGACTCCGTCAGGACCATGGGGAATAGCGGCTCCGCAGGAGACAGGGCACAAAAAGTAAGCTTTTAGGATCACATGGTGTGTACTGGCTCCTCCCCCCATGACCCTCCTCCAAGCCTCAGTTAGGTACTGTGCCCGGACGAGCGTACACAATAAGGAAGGATCTTGAATCCCGGGTAAGACTCATACCAGCCACACCAATCACACCGTACAACCTGTGATTTGAACCCAGTTAACAGTATGATAACAACGAAGGAGCCTCTGAAAAGATGGCCCACAACAATAACAACCCGATTTTTGTAACAATAATTATGTACAAGTAATGCAGACAATCCGCACTTGGGATGGGCGCCCAGCATCCACTACGGACTACGAGAAATAGATTTATCGGTAAGTAAAATCTTATTTTCTCTAACGTCCTAGTGGATGCTGGGGACTCCGTCAGGACCATGGGGATTATACCAAAGCTCCCAAACGGGCGGGAGAGTGCGGATGACTCTGCAGCACCGAATGAGAGAAACTCCAGGTCCTCCTCAGCCAGGGTATCAAATTTGTAGAATTTTACAAACGTGTTCCCCCCTGACCACGTAGCTGCTCGGCAAAGTTGTAAAGCCGAGACCCCTCGGGCAGCCGCCCAAGATGAGCCCACCTTCCTTGTGGAATGGGCATTTACAGATTTTGGCTGTGGCAGGCCTGCCACAGAATGTGCAAGCTGAATTGTACTACAAATCCAACGAGCAATAGTCTGCTTAGAAGCAGGAGCACCCAGCTTTTTGGGTGCATACAATATAAACAGCAAGTCAGACTTTCTGACTCCAGCCGTCCTGGAATTATATTATATATATATATATATATATATATATATATATATATATATATCTTATTTTCTTGTTTCTGTTTTGTGTTTATTTACACAGATGTGAGTTACTGTTGCCACGGCGTATCAGCGCCAGCAAAGGCATCCTTAAGGGCCCTACACACTGGCAGATAATACTGCACGATATGAACGTTCTCGTTCATTAATGAACGAGAACTCGTTCATATCGTGCAGTGTGTAGGCACCCCGCGCTCGTTAATCGTTGGTGCCCCGTCGCTTATGCATGCAGGCCAATATGGACGAGATTGTCTATATTAGCATGCAGTGCTATGGAGACTGGTAGAGTGAAGAAACTTAACCCCCCCCCTTCCCCGCCGCCTGGTTGCCCGTCGACCGTATCCGCCGTTGGGCAGCTCGGCGGTGGATCTGCCAGTGTGTAGGGCCCATAACTTGCAATCCCATTTCAGCCCAAATAAGCTCAAAAGTGCTTGAAGCCCACAGTGTGTAATGGGTTGGGTCTGTGTTATCGGAGTCGGGATTTTCAGGGTTCGGGATGCAGGCGGAGGTATTGTGACCGGTGGTCTCCTGACCGCCAGTCACATAACTACACCTCGTGTGTAACAAGTACCATAAATCTCCTTGTTGACTTTCCTCTTGATATTTTATACTGTGTTTAATTTTATGGGGTTTTTTTTTACTTTCATATTCTACTGAAGTTATAATACTGTGTCATGAACAGAAATGGAAAGTGTGTGAAGAAGATGCAATAAAAGGAACAAATTGCAACATTGATATAGCCTAGTGCCTACTAAAGGAATAGTTTTGGATATTGAGGTGGCATATTATCAGATAAGTAGAGGCAAAGAGTGAAACTGAGTTTTCTATTGGTTTCCCCATATACAATTTTTTTTTCTTTACAAAAGAAGTTTTCAACTCATCTCAGCTCCCATAAGTCATTCAGCTCATTTTATTTTTAGTGTATACCTTGATCATGTGTGTAATACTGGAAAGCTTCACATAACTTGCCGTATGATCTCCAGTTTCAATTCTTTTATGGTGGAAGTGTTTTTAAATGGGGTAATTTAAATTAGACTGTGGGCAAATAGTAAGGATGGTCCATCCATTCATATCTGTCTGTCTAATGCTGGCCATACACTAGGTCGATATTGTGTACGAATGCTTCATACGCTGCATCGTGTGCACATCGTGCATGCTTTGGGTACGGTTATGATGCGCGGTCCCGTGATCATATGATCACACATGCAGCCCATATTATCCTTCGTAATCTTATGCACATTGTACCATATTTTATGCACATACAGTGCATTGTTTAATGGATCATTTAATCCGTGTCATTTGAGTGTATGCTTTTTGTGAGGTAGACGATCCATCGTATGTGGGCACACAATGGTTCGTAAGATCGTATGCACATTGTATTCACACCGTGTGTCCAAAAAAAAACTAAATTGTGTGTCCAGGAGCTCCCGGGGAGTTCAAGGGAAATCGTGAGACAACTTGCATCGGATGCTGGTCGTCCTAATGTATGGCCAGCATAAGTCTACACTCCAGACTATAATATATAGAAATCCAAAATATAAGAAATCCAAGATGCAGGCACTCACCAATAGCAACAGGTATTTTTAATGATAACTCACAATTACATTTTAGAAGTTATCAACGTTTTGGTCATATCACGACCTTTGTCAAGACATAACAAAAGACCGCAGTGAGATAACTCACAAATGTGCACCAACCCTGGTATACCCTTGTGAGTGATCTCACTGCGGTCTTTTGTGATGTCTTGACAAAGGTCACGATATGTCAAAACGTTGATAACTTCTAAAATGTAATAGTGAGTTATCATTAAAAGTACCTGTTGCTATTGGTGAGTGCCTGCACCTTGGATTTCCTGTCTATCTGTCTGTCTATCTCTTATTTTTTTTCATTCCAATCAGTAGAAACAGAAAATACTCCGTCAAGTACTTACCGTAGTTTTTATCACTGGAGCCATATTTTTTACATTTATTTTGTAAACATGGTAGTTTTTCACAAGATACAGCCAATTTTCCATAGTGGCTTGTCGACCATGTTCTAAATTAATTTGGAAAGTGCAGAATCTGTCTAACCAGCCTAACCATCGAGAAAAACCATATGGATATACAGTATGAATACTGAATCTACATTGTAGTTTGCAGGGAAAATACGCTAACATCAATCAACATGGTGACTTAGTGTATTCATTGGGTCATGGTAGGAATGTCAAGCCTTGGTGTTTAGCACATTTACACCCCAACTGCATATTTCATTTTCTACAGCTAATTAAGGTCTGATGTAGCAAACCAGTCTTCTATATTGTTTTACTGAGCCTTGGAAGGCATTATATATGTATGTGTATTATTATTATTATTTTAACTGTTTCACATACTCTTGGGATTTTTTTTTTCAATTATTTAAGTATTCTTTTGTATCAAAGGGGTTTTTTCAGGTTTTTAGCAAACCAAAAGAGTAAGCAATTGGGCAAAACCATGTTGCACTGCAGGTGAGACAGATGTAACATGTGCAGAGATAGTAAGGTGCCCACCCATGGTGAGATTTGTGCTCTGTGCGATTTGAGCCTATACAATGTGTGCTATGCGATTTGGACTGTACACACTGTGTGATTTTTTTTTTTTTTTTAACTACACCCAATTTTGACTACACTACAATATGCAAATTTAAAATAGTGGGCTGGTTTACAATGTTTGTGGGTATCTTAACGTCCGTATCGCATGCGATTCGCTACACAGCCTGCGATTTAAACTAGATGCGATGTAGTAGAAAAATACCTGAATGTATATACTATTTTGCCTTGCGATTTTGACTAAGCGGGAGCGTGCATCACATCGCAAGGGAAAATAAACATGGTGTGATTTTAGCTAGATGTGATGCGATATGAACTAAAAAGATCAAATTGCACGTGATAATCGCACAGTGTGTGGGCACCGTTAGATTTGGGTTTGTTATATTGTTTCTGTGCATGGCAAATACTGGATGCTTAATTTCTACACAGCAATTTAGATTTAAATTTGAAAACACCTTATCCAAATCTAATCTCTCTGCAGATGTCACATCTGCCCCACCTGCAGTGCTACATGGTTTTGCCCAATTGCTTACTTTTTTGGTTTACTAACAAACCTGAATAAGGCCCAAAATCCACGTCCACCGGACCACCGGTCCTTGCATAGTGATCCCTGAGCACTGTACTGGATTTAGGCGAAACTATAATGGAATTGTTATCAGGACTTCATTCTACAATAATGCCAGAGAGTAGCACTGAATTTTCTTAGAGGATTGCACTGTTGTGTGGTGTTTTTAAAAAAAAAAAAAATATTCTATGTATTATGCACCTCCCTTTTTTTTAAGTTTCTCGTGACCTAAACTTAGGAAGTGCACCATGAAGCTAATTTCTAAAATTAAATAAATCGATAATCTTTAGAGCCAACTTTTTATAGTTTAATTTGAGTATTTTCTCTCATAAACTGAGATGTTATGCCGGGGCTTGACAAATTTTTCTAAAATCAAGGAGCTAGAAAGAAAATGTAGGAGCCAGACCACCAACCCCCCCCCCCCCCCCCAAAAAAAAAACAACAACAAAAAAACAAACAAACAAACAAACCCAAAACAGTAAAAAAACACCCTGACAAACTCCATCCGCCGAAGCTACATTACTGACCAGCCCACCCACCAGGCAAACCAATCCTCACGGCCACACTACTAAGGGTGTACCCCCTGGGCATACCAGGCCGCCACATTTACACTGCAGTACAGCTACCGCTACTCCCCCTCCCCCCCTTCACCCCCCCATCCTCTTGTGGCCATGTTCATGAGCAGCTAACCCCTACAGGCTACCAACGACTCCACAGCCTCCCCACAGACAAACCATACTTCCTACCCTGTGGCCACATCACTACTCCTCCAAAGCCGCAATCCCTGGCCACGCATAGACCCTCTTTTTGGAGATCTCTATGCAGCTGGAGTTTGAAAACAGCAGTCAGCGCTGGCCGGGACAGACACTCAGCACATGCACTCCTGTGCAAGAAATGGCTGTAATAATAATAATAATATTCATATTATTATCACAGTAAGCATAATGTACGATTTGTGTAGGCATTTTGGGTAATAACTTCCATGGGTTGTGTATTCCATCCTCATAAGGTACCAGGTGAGGCAGCCGTCTTGGGTGCACTGCATTGGATTACCCTGGGTGGAATAGTCTACCCCTAGAAAATATGACACAAAATGGGGAAATTGCAGAGTCCTAAAGTTCAGAGTAGGGACTCAACAAAACCACAAAGTCATTTCTCTTACGTCCTAGAGGATGCTGGGGACTCCGTAAGGACCATGGAGTATAGACGGGCTCCGCAGGAGACATGGGCACTATAAAGACTTTACATGGGTGTGCACTGGCTCCTCCCTCTATGCCCCTCCTCCAGACCTCAGTTAGATCCGGTGCCCAGAGGAGACTGGGTGCACACTAGGGGAGCTCTACTGAGTTTCTCTGAAAAATACTTTTGTTAGTTTTTTTTATTTTCAGGGAGCACTGCTGGCAACAGGCTCCCTGCATCGTGGGACTGAGGGGAGAGAAGCAGACCTACTTAAATGATAGGCTCTGCTTCTAAGGCTACTGGACACCATTAGCTCCAGAGGGTTGGAACGTAGGTCTCATCCTCGCTGTTCGTCCCGGAGCCGCACCGCCGTCCTCCTCACAGAGCCGGAAGATAGAAGCCGGGTAAGTATAAGAAGAAAGAAGACTTCAAAGGCGGCAGAAGACTTCAGATCTTTACTGAGGTACCGCGCAGCGGTAACGCTGCGCGCCATTGCTCCCACATTCACACACACTGACGGCACTGTATGGGTGCAGGGCGCAGGGCGGGCGCCCTGGGCAGCAATAATAAACCTCAAGGGACACTGGCTGACATGTATATACTGCGGAGGCAGTATATTAAATAAACCCCCGCCAGTATAAAGAATTTGAGCGGGACCGAAGCCCGCCGTTGAGGGGGCGGAGCTTGATCCTCCAGCACTAACCAGCACCATTTTCTCCACAGCACGCTGCAGAGAAGCTACTCCCCGGACTCTCCCTGCTGAACACAAGTACAGAGGGCAAAAAGGAGGGGGGGGGGGGGCACATTTATTTGGCGCAGTGAGTGTCTTATTGATATATAAAAGCGCTGTACAGACTGGGATTTTGTCTCAGTGTCCAGTGGCGCTGGGTGTGTGCTGGCATACTCTGTCTCTCCAAAGGGCCTTATTGGGGGACTGTGTATATATATATATATATATATATATATATATATATATATATATATATATATATAGCGAGACTTTGAACAAATGCACACTCTCCAGCAATTCTCATATGGTGCTCCCTTCAGTCCGTTCCTTCACAGGTACAGGATATTTAAATTTTATAGTTAAAGGGCACTCAAACTTCTTAATTAGTATATGAAAGTTTATTATTTCCAAAAGAGACACTTTTTTAAAAAACCATATCAAATGGCAATGGTGAAGGAAAAATGCTTATATATCCATAAATTCTTAAGCAAAAAAAGGCAAAAAACACCTCTCCAATCCTAGAGATTTTCAACATCAATGCAGCACTTTAGAAATATATGATAGAAAGTCAAACTTATCCATATGGACATCTTTAGATGCATCGGTTAATCACCCTATCCCCCAGGGCCAGGTTGTCTCTCCTGTGGTGGCTGCAGAGTACTCACCTTCTCGAGGGCCGCAGGTTCGGCATTCAGGACTGGGTCCTGGTGACCACGGATGCAAGCCTCTGAGGGTGGGGGGCAGTCACTCAGGGAAGAAGTTTCCAAGGGCTGTGGTCAAGTCAGGAGACTTGCCTTCACATCAATATCCTGGAACTAAGGGCCATATACAATGCCCTAAGTCAAGCGGAGACCCTGCTTCGCAACCAATCGGTGCTGATCCAATCAGACAACATCACCGCAGTGGCTCATGTAAACCGCCAAGGCGGCACAAGGAGCAGGGTGGCGAGAAGCCACCAGAATTCTTTGATGGGCGGAGAATCACGTACGAGCACTGTCAGCAGTGTTCATTCCCGGAGTGGACAACTGGGAAGCAGACTTCCTCAGCAGGCACGACCTACACCCGGGAGAGGGGGGACTTCATCAAGAAGTCTTCGCGCAGATTGTAGGTCGGTGGGAACTGCCACAGGTGGACATGATGGCATTCCGCCTCAACAAAAAGCTACAGTGGTATTGCGCCAGGTCAAGAGACTCTCAAGCGATAGCTGTAGACGCACTGGTGACACCGTGGATGTTCCAGTCGGTTTATGTGTTTCCTCCTCTTCCTCTCTT
Organism: Pseudophryne corroboree; assembly: GCF_028390025.1. NCBI lineage: Eukaryota > Metazoa > Chordata > Amphibia > Anura > Myobatrachidae > Pseudophryne > Pseudophryne corroboree. The sequence continues at coordinate 280,156,540 of NC_086448.1, forward strand.
ACCCAAGGTGCTGAGAATCATAAGGAAAAGAGGAGTGAGAACAATACTCATTGTTCCGGATTGGCCAAGAAGGACTTGGTATCCAGAGCTGCAAGAAATGCTCGCAGAGGACCCATGGCCTCTGCCTCTAGGGCAGGATCTGTTGCAGCAGGGATCTGGTCTGTTCCAAGACTTACCGCAGCTGCGTTTGACGGCATGGCGGTTGAACGCCGGATCCTTGTAGAAAAAAGGGATTCCGGATGAGGTTATTCCTACGCGGATAAAGGCTAGGAAGGACGTGACGGCTAAACATTATCACCGTATACGGCGAAAATATGTTGCTGGGTGTGAGGCCAGGAATGCCTCTACAGAGAAATTCCAACTGGGCCGTTTCCTTCACTTCCTACAGTCGGGAGTGACTTTGGGCCTAAAATTGGGGTCCATTAAGGTCCAAATTTCGGCCCTATCCATTTTCTTTCATAAAAAAAACTAGCTTCTCTACCTGAAGTTCAGACGTTTGTAAAGGGAGTGCTGCATATTCAGCCACCTTTTGTGCCACCAGTGGCACCTTGGGATCTTAACGTGGTGTTGAGTTTCCTGAAATCTCACTGGTTTGAGCCACTTAAGACCGTGGAGTTAAATATCTCACGTGGAAAGTGGTCATGCTATTGGCCCTAGCTTCGGCTAGGCGTGTGTCAGAATTGGCGGCTTTGTCATGTAAAAGCCCCTATCTGGTTTTCCATATGGACAGGGCAGAATTACGGTCTCGTCCGCAATTTCTGCCAAAGGTGGGGTCATCTTTTCATTTGAACCAACCTATTGTGGTGCCTGCGGCTACTCGTGACTTGGAGGATTCCAAGTTACTAGATGTAGTCAGGGCTTTGAAGATTTTATGTAGCCAGAACGTCTGGAGTCAGGAAAACTGACTCGCTGTTTATCCTGTATGCATCCAACAAGCTGGGTGCTCCTGCTTCAAAGCAAACTATTGCTCGCTGGATCTGTAACACGATTCAGCAGGCTCATTCTGCGGCTGGCTTGCCGCCTCCAAAATCAGTAAAAGCCCATTCCACAAGGAAGGTGGGCTCTTCTTGGGCGGCTGCCCGAGGGGTCTCGGCATTACAGCTTTGCCGAGCAGCTACTTGGTCGGGTTCAAACACCTTTGCAAGGTTCTACAAGTTTGATACCCTGGCTGAGGAGGAACTTGTGTTTGCTCATTCGGTGCTGCAGAGTCATCCGCAATTTCCCGCCCGTTTGGGAGCTTTGGTATAATCCCCATGGTCCTTACGGAGTCCCCAGCATCCACTAAGACGTTAGAGAAAATAAGATTTTACTCACCGGTAAATCTATTTCTCGTAGTCCGTAGTGGATGCTGGGCGCCCGTCCCAAGTGCGGACTTTCTGCAATACGTGTATATAGTTATTGCTTAATAAAGGGTTATGTTATATTGGCATCCGTGGTTGATGTTTTGTTGTTCATACTGTTAACTGGGTATGTTATCACAAGTTATACGGTGTGGCTGGTATGAGTCTTACCCGGGATTCCAAAATCCTTTCCTTGTAATGTCAGCTCTTCTGTGCACAGTTTCCTTAACTGAGGTCTGGAGAAGGGGCATAGAGGGAGGAGCCAGTGCACACCAGTAGTACTAAATCTTTCTTAGAGTGCCCATGGTCCTTACGGAGTCCCCAGCATCCACTACGGACTACGAGAAATAGATTTACCGGTGAGTAAAATCTTATTTTTGTCCCCCGTATTTTTGGCACCAGGACCGGACGCAGAGCCCGGTGCTGGTTCTAAAAATACGGGGGATCCCCTGTCATCCCCCCCCCCCCGTATTTTTACAACCAGGACCGGCTCAAAGAGCCCGAGGCTGGTTATGCTTAGGAGGGGGGACCCCACGCATTTTTTTTCCTGATTTTTAACCCATTCCATAAAAAAAAATATATATATTTTAAAAAATATATAAAAAATACTTGTGCCTCCTAAATAGACAAACCAAGTACCTAATCCCTTCTAATATAAATAGATATGCTATTACCAATAAAAAAAACACAAAAAAAAACATGTTTTTAATTTTTTTTATTAGATTCCGCCAGCAAAGTGAGGCGGATTGAAAATGACGAATTTACTGTCTAAAAGCACTGTTGTCGAATTTACAATCTTCAATTGAATATACTTTTGTCGAAATGCCGCATTTGTACCATTGCAGAAATGTCGAATTTGTCAAATGTCGAATTTCAAAAAGTCGAATTTGGAAAGTCCGTTTTTTTGACGAAAAGTACTGAATTGCATTGTCGATTTTTTTTTTTTTGGGGGCGAAAATGTCCAGTTTTTCGACATTTTCGGGAATTCGACCGCAATTGCATATACCCCTATGTATTTGTGAAACGGGAATTGAAATATATCTGCTCCTTCTTTATTATTGTACTTATAATACCGCCTTTGCCGCAAATTGTTATCCTTGCACTAGTCTGTACTGTCTCTAAGTTGGTTATTCTTGTATACATTTGCGAGATCCTTAAACTGTATTTATTGTTCTACATTCCTGTTTGTACTCCTGTGCATCTTTCTTTCAATAAAAATATAATGCATAAAAAAAACCCTGACACTTGTGTAGTAGTAGTAGTAGTAGTAGTAGTAGTAGTAGTAGTAGTAGTAGTAGTAGTAGTAGTAGTAGTAGTAGTAGTAGTAGTAGTATGATATACACTGTATGTAGGTCACAATGGCAGGGTGTACAGTCAGTGGAGGTACACATTACAGGAAAAGCACACTGTGGGGTGGAACAAAACAAACCAGGGTAAAATAAATTTGCAGGTAACCAGTGGCAGGAGGAGAATTAGGATAACATTATCTTGATAGAATCATAGTACGGGTGGGTATGATAATGTGTGGAGCCCACTCAAGTGCGATGGGGAAGTCCCTGCCGAGCCTACTCCTGGTGCTCTCACCCTACTGCTCCCTGCTCATCTGGAGAGTTAGTACCCGGGGGCAGACCTGATGTTCTCAGCCAGAGAGGTGGTAAGGCTGATCCTGGAGTTCTCATGGTAGAGGTGAGGAAAGGCCACATAATGATTCTGAGTTTTGTGGTTGCAATACAGTCCTTCTGTAATATTGTTGGTTTGTTAGCCTTCTGTTTTCCTTCAGTTTAACACAGGTACAGTATAACACTGCTATTGATTTTAAGCTGGCACTTTATAATAGGCACTTCATATACTATTCCTCCAAAAGTCTCAGCAAGGGCTAAAGGGGATACATAGTAACATAGTAATTGAGGTTGAAAAGAGGCAAAATGCCCATTGCGTTCACCCGACGGTCAAAATCCAGACAAGGTCAAAATACCGACATGTAAAATGTCGACAGGTCAAAAAGTTGACACAAGGTTTTCATTTTTTGGGGTGTGTGTGTATATGTCGACATAGGCAGACATGAACACCATACAAGTGTGCCGCATCCCTTTGCAAGCATTCCCCTTCCAAGTTCACTGGGATGGTGAAGTATCAACTAGCCGGTTTCAATGAAAACATCATGGAAAACTTATGTTGACTTTTTGACCTGTCGACATTTTAAATGTCTGTATTTTGACCTTGTCGGTATTTTGACCATGTCGGGATTTTGTCCTTTTCTGTATTTTGACCGTCTGTCAATGGTTGTCTGTATTTTGACCGTCAGGATTTTGATTGTAGGTAAATGGACCGCATTCCAAAAAATACAACATGCTGTAGTTTTAGTGAAACATGTTTGCATTCTCTTGAGAACAAACAATTTACTTAATTTGGTCCTCGTGGCATAAATGCAAATACGGAGTAAGGGGTGCCCAAAAAAGCAAAACAATTCAATCATTATTTGAGAATGGCACGCAATTAGATTTTTTTTTAAGCTAAAATGCTCAAGTAAAGGGATCATATATTTCCTTTGCTCTCTGCATCTATAGGACATTACTGCCTACTTGGGAAATCAAAGTAAAATTTTAATTTATGCACGTTAACCTAATATACCCATGTGCTACTTCTAAATGTGTGGCTAGATTTTTATTGCAACTATATTGGTTATATATTTTTGCACATGTTTTCACATTTGTTGACATTTTCCACAAGATCTACTTTCAGTATACGTAACTAAAATTCTGATACTTTATATAATATTTTGCAGTTCAGTAGAAATATTTTTTAATTTCCATTTTAGTATTTAATTCTTTCCTTCTCACGCTGGAGGAGTTGTATGAAGAAGTGATGAGTGAACCAGTGGAGAAATTGCCCATAGCAACCATTTAGCTTTGAGGTAGCATTTATAAAGCATAGTCTATAAAATTATAGGTAGCAGCTGATTGGTTGCCATGGGCAACTTCTCCACTGGCTCACTTGTCCACTCTTCACTGCTTCATACATCTCTTCCACAATTGCCTAAATATATGTTTGTTTTAGTTTATTAGAATTTTAAATTATTTATAAAGTGTCACAAAGAGTTTGCAGCACTGTAGTCAGAAGCACTCGCATTGGGCCTGATTCAGATGCGGTGTCAATGCTGCTATTGTAAGCAAATCAGCTGAGGTTTTCTTCCTGCGCATGCGTCTGGGCTACAGTGCGCACACACAGTGATTGAATTGCTATAGTGGCCGCGCTGAGAAATGAGGAACAGAGTGAGTGACTGGAAGACGGCATTTAGGGGTGGTAACGGGAAATGGTCTGGTAAATGCAGTTGCGATTTTACTTCCTACTGGTGTACCCTCTGCGTCCCTGGAAAAACAATTCAGCCTGCGCATCTTCAGAGGTGTTAATACTGTTCGACTTGTTCCGATTTGCAACGATGGTTCCGATGTATCAACAATTATACGCTGTTGGATGGAAATTATGCGATAGCAGTGGGCACCCCTGTGCTAGGGTGTGTTTCTGCCCATATTGGCATACACTCGGTATTGCTTATGGCAAAGGATAGCAGCAGCAAGAACAACCACACCTGAATCAGGCCCATTCTCTCTTAATTCTGTGTCCCTTGTTATTCATACATTTTATGATAGTGTTAATTGACTCCTACTACTTCTCAGTGCTTTTACAACAGTGTACAATGTACATTGACCTTTCTCATTACATGTGATTGATATATCTAGGGCATAGGCACTGGTTTTACAAGACAATAGGTCCGTACCATTGTAAGGCTTTCTTGCAGCAGGTGACTACTGCATTCTGCCGATTGGGTTTGGCAGTTGTCATTCTGAAGTCTCTTTTCAGTAACTGCCAGTTGTTATTTGGAATGTTAAACTGATATTTCTCTGGCTGGGTCCACAGGATTATCCACAGGATAACATTGGGATATTGTCGAGCGACGGCGAAAATGGCACCAACACGGTCACGAGCTTTCTGGCCTCCCAGGATGCATTGGGGCCTCCACTATATAGTCCCGCCCACTGACTCAGTCAGATCAGTTTTTTGCTTGGTGCGGCAGGAAGCCGCATGGTCACAGGGCTGCTGTGAAAGCAGCCTCAAGTTTTCATTACTTTATTTTTATAGACTTACTATAATGTTTTTTTAGAGCAACTTCTCTTAACAGCGTCTTAAACGCATATTAGAAAGAGTCGCTCCAACAACTCCCCACCGGGTCGCAACAACGCTTACCTTCGGGTATCAGTGCTGTCTCGACGGGCGTCTGTGTCGGATGTTCAAGCAGGTCCAGCAGACGTAACCAGGCTGTGGCCGGAGCATGGGGAGACGGTGAGTCTATGGACTTCCTCTTACTAGAGGGGTCAGGACACAGCTACACTGATTTGGTGGAGACTACAAACAGTGTGTTGATGCGCCGAACATCTCGAGTGTGACAGCGCTACGCCCCGGGGATCATAGGCGCCAGGACTAGGTAGAGGCCGCGATCCTGGGAGTTTAAGTCAACGGGGGGATTCAGACGCTCTCCTGGCCGTCCCTCCTCCGAGTTCATGGCCAGTTCCCACGTGTCTCTCGTTTCATGAACTGAATGACCTCACTTCCGGCTCAGACGCTACCACGAGGATACTCGGTCGCAGCTTAGACGCTGCGGTTGTGTACACTGGAGATAAAACCCGCCAGACCGAGTCGCAGGCCTTAGCGTCTGCATACACGTGGAAGTCGCTCAGCGTCCGTGTCCGTTGGTGAGCGTCCGTGTCCGTTATCAGTTACCAAGAGCGGCAGTTTACACCAGTAGCGTCTGAATCCACTCAGCATCTTACGAGCATATTTGCTTGGATATGGAAGTGTGGTGAGTCTCCCTGTATCCCGCTCTCCGGAGGCAGGGTATACAGTACTAAAAATTCCTTCTACTTGTTAGTATGCATTGTTAATTTTTAGTACCTATTGCATATGAGACCTGTATATTACTGTGTTTTCTGCATGTTATGTTGAAAAGAAGAGCCAGTTAAAACAGAAGTACAATTTTCCTACTTATGTATAAGTTGTTATGGAGGATGTATTCTTATATGACAATGTCTAATGCTTTAACGTGACTGACTGCTAGTATGTGTGCTGACTTTTCTGTGTAGCTGAACTTATTAATGCTGTGAAAGCTGTTCTCTCGTTGGAAGAGCCAGCCAAGACAGTGTTAAAATCTAAAGCACCTGTATTTAAACGAACAAAATCAGTGAAAGCTGAATTCCCAGCGTCAGATGAGCTGACGGAAATGATGGATGAGTCTTGGGCAGCGCCCAGTAAAAAGTATAAGATTCCTAAAAGATGGGATTCCTATTATCCATTTCCAGCTGTGGATTGTTCGAAAAGAAAAGTTCCTCCAAAAGTAGATGCACATGTTCTGCGACTCGTGCATAAATCTGCTTTACCACTGTCATCTACCTCACTAAATGATGTCACAGACAGAAGGGTAGATAGCCTTTTGAAAAATATTTTTTCTCTAGTAGGAGCAGTGGTAAGACCTGCTATGGCTTCGGCCTGGGTAGCAAAGGCAATGGGTGAATGGATAGAGGAACTAGAGAATAGCATCCCTTCTCCTACTAGGGAGCAAGAGGATCATTTTTGCAGTTTAAGACAATCTGCCCAGTATGTGGAAGAAGCAGCAATTGATGTAGGTACAGTTGCTTCTAAAGCTTCAGCCTTGACAGTAGTCGCTCGTCGAGCAATTTGGTTACATACCTGGAAGGCAGATGCAGAATCCAAGAAAGAATTGGAAGCATTGCCTTTTGTGGGTAATATATTATTTGGAAAACCTTTATCGGATATCCTAGAATCAGAGGCTGAATCGAAAAAGGTCAGATTTCCGGCTACCTATAACCCTAAGTCCAAGGGTTTAAAATTTCGCTCTTTTCGTTGGCAAAGCGAAAGCAAAAGAGGAGCCTAAACAACCCCAGTTTAAATCCAGGGGTAGGAAGCAGTGGGCTAGCAAAAAGCCAGCTTCCAAACCTGAACAGAAACACTCAGCCTGAAGAGACGAACCTCCGCCTGGAGGATTCCAGGGTTGGGGGCCGACTCCTTCAATTTGCACACATATGGCAACAGTCAACAGCAGATGCCTGGGTGCAAAAGGTAGTATCTCGGGGGTATGGGTTCCCATTCAGGAGGCAGCCTCCTCAAAGATTTTTTTGCACCAGCCCGTCTCGTATAGAGTCGAAGGCCAATGCCCTGCAAGAAGCAGTCCAAAAATTACTGCAGTCAGGGGTGATTGTCCCAGTACCTCCATCACAAAAGGGACAGGGGTATTACTCCAATCTATTTCTAATCCAGAAACCAAATGGGTCATATCGACCAATTCTAAATCTGAAAATGTTGAACAAATACATATGGATCCCGAAGTTCCACATGGAGACGTTACGCTCCATAATGTTGGCTATGGAACCGGGAGATTACATGGTATCTCTGGATGTACGGGATGCTTACCTACATGTGCCTATAGCACTGTCACATCAGTGTTACCTCAGGTTTGCCATCCTCCAGGAACATTTCCAGTTCCAAGCTCTGCCTTTCGGGCTAACTACAGCACCCAGGGTGTTTACCAAGATCATGGTGGTTATGGCAGCTTGTCTGCGCAAGCAGGGGATAAGAATATTCCCATACCTCGACGACCTGTTAATCTTAGCACAGTCGCTAGATTTACTGTTGAGCCATCTTCAACAGACGATAGTTTGTTTACAGAGACACGGGTGGCTCATAAATTGGGAGAAGTCGTCCCTGAATCCGTCACAGCAGATGGTTCATTTGGGGGCCATATTGGATTCAGACCTACAGAAAGTTCTCTTACCAGAGAAAAAGATAGTCAAGGTGCAGGTCATGGCTCAGGAAGCGTTGCAAGCCCAGACAATGTCAGTCCATGCAGCAATGCGACTGTTGGGTCTGATGGTATCAACCTTCGACATGGTGGAATATGCGCAATTCCACTCCAGACCATTGCAGCACCTTATTCTGACCAAATGGAACGGAAATCATCAGACGATAAAGAAGCAGATGATAAAGATTCCAATAAATGTAAAAAGGTCTCTAGCATGGTGGCTACAGACAGACCATTTAAACAAGGGGAGACCCTTTTGGATAAAAGAGTGGCAAGTCCTGACAACAGATGCCAGCCTGCAGGGCTGGGGGGCGGTACTCGGAAGCCTATGGTTCCAGGGAAAGTGGACCGCAAGGGAAAGTCGCCTGCCGATAAATCTGTTGGAGATGAGGCCCGTTTACTTGGCTCTAGTTCAGGCAAAGGACAATCTTCAAGGAAGACCAGTCCAGATCCGCTCAGACAATGCAACGGCAGTAGCATACCTCAATCATCAAGGAGGAACTCACAGCAAGAGTCTGATGAAGGAAGTAACTCCCATTCTAAAATGGGCGGAACTCCATCTCCCGGCATTGTCAGCAGTATTTGTCCCAGGTGTACTAAATTGGGAAGCGGATTTTCTCAGTTGGCACACCATTCAGGAAACCGAATGGGCACTACACCCAGAAGTGTTTCAGACACTGGTGAACAGATGGGGTCTACCGGAGATAGACCTTATGGCGTCTCGTCTAAACAACAAAGTTCCGAGGTACGGATCAAGAACAAGGGACCCAGGAGCGGTCCTGGTAGACGCACTGTCAGTAGAATGGAGGTTTCAGCTGGCATATCTGTTCCCTCCGATATCTCTGTTACCCAGAGTTGTGAGAAAGATAAAACAGGCAAAAGGAGCAACTATTCTAATAGCTCCAGCTTGGCCAAGAAGACATTGGTACACAGATCTGTTGAGAATGTCCGTGGAAGCACCGATACTGCTCCCTCAACGTCCAGATCTGTTAATGCAGGGTCCTTGTTATCACAGTCATCTGGATCGCCTATCTTTGACGGCGTGGCTGTTGAAACCTCTATCTTAGAGGCTAAAGGATTTTCGAAACAGGTAATCCAAACCATGCTTAGAGCAAGAAAGCCTTCTTCGGCCCGTGTGTATCATAGAATATGGCAAGCCTATATTCACTGGTGTACTGGAAAAAATTACAATCCGAGATCTTTTAAAGTAGCTAGGATTTTGGATTTCCTTCAGGCAGGATTGGATAAAGGGTTGAAAGTTGCTTCCTTGAGGGTGCAAGTCTCGGCGTTGACTGTATGGTTTCAGCAGAAGATTGCTGATTTACAGGATGTACGTACATTTTTCCAAGGAGTAGTACATATTCAACCTCCATTTGTTCCTCCTGCAGCTCACTGGGATTTGAATTTAGTTCTTAAATTTCTCCAGGGTCCTTTGTTTGAACCACTTGAGAGAGCAGATCTTAAGTGGTTAACGGTTAAAGTTCTTTTTTTTACTGGCAATGGCGTCAGCCAGAAGAGTGTCAGATTTAGGAGCATTATCATGTAAGTCTCCTTTCCTAAGTTTTTTTCCAGACAGAGCAGTTCTCAGAACGAGATCTAGCTATCTTCCAAAGGTGGTATCAAAGTTTCACCTGAATGAAGAAATTGTAGTCCCAGCTTTTCAGATATCGGGACTATCTGCGGGAGAAGCGTCGCTGGACGTAGTCCGGGCTTTAAGAATCTACATAGATCGTACTAGTGCCATCAGGAAAACAGATTCTCTCTTCATCCTCTACGGATTCCATAGGAGAGGTTGGCCTGCTAGTAAACAGACGCTGGCGAGATGGCTCCGAATGGTAATATCAGAATCTTATTCTCATGCAGAACTCCCTATTCCGGCTAATGTCTCTGCACACTCTACACGTAAGGTAGGTCCTTCTTTGGCAGCACAGCAGGGTGCTTCAGCAGAACAGATATGTAGGGCAGCCACATGGTCTTCCATAAACACATTCATCAGACATTATGCCTTGGATACTTTTGCCTCCCATGACGCAGACTTCGGGCGAAAGGTCCTCCTGTGCAATCATGAGCGTCCCCACCACTAAAATGGCTTTTGGAATCCCAATGTTATCCTGTGGATAATCCTGTGGACCCAGCCAGAGAAATATACGTTATGGTAAGAACTTACCGTTGATCACGTGATTTCTCTTATGTCCACAGGTATCCACAGGGATCCCACCCTGACGCATCTGATTTGAGGATCTAGACAATCACTAAACCTCTTCCTTCTTGTATGGAAGGGTGTGCATGTGTGTTCTTATCGCCTATACAGGTCTCTACCTAATGTTCCTGCCTAAAATCGCTGTGGAAAGAACTGATCTAACTGAGTCAGTGGGCGGGACTATATAGTGGAGGCCCCAATGCATCCTGGGAGGCCAGAAAGCTCGTGACCGTGTTGGTGCCATTTTCGCTGTCGCTCGACAATATCCCAATGTTATCCTGTGGATACCTGTGGACATAAGAGAAATCACGTTATCAACGGTAAGTTCTTACCATAACGTATATATTTTCTCTGATGAGAAATGATCTCTCTAGCTACTGTGTGAAAGCTACAGTAATTTTATTTTTATTGCCTTTATTTTTATTTTTTTGCAGCTTCTGTTACATTGTTCCTGTTGCACCCACTTTTATTGACATCCCCAAGATCTCTGTTGGATGATATTGTTTAGTTTTAGCATAGATGTGCCAAGTGCATGGAAGCACTTGACCAGAGCTGCTTAAAGCAAAGTCTTGTGCACTTAATGGCATTGGTGTTCTGCATTATAGTGAGTGGTTTTTGAATAATGAATTTTTACTAAAGCTGTTACACAAGCATTTTTCGGCAGCACAGTTGGCGTAATGGTTTGCTTTACTGCATCACTGCACTGAGGTCCTGGGTTTGATACTCTTCAAGGCCTTAGTTGTGTTGGAGATTGTATGTTCTCTCAGTGTTTGCATGAGTTTCCTCCTGGGTTTCCTCCTGGTACTCCCGTTTCCTTACACAGTCCAAAGAGAAACATGGTGGTAGGTTCATTGGATTCTGCCCAAAAACTAACCCTAGTATACATCTCTGTTTGTGTGATATGGATTAAATGTTGTACGCTCCTCTGGTGCATGTGCATGACCAAGTAGTTGCTGTAATGCTGGGTATACACTAAGATTTTGACCAACAATGCTAATGACTAGACCAAAACAATCCTGAAAACATCAGATATACGCTATATACTCTAACCAATAATTGTTTAGTTATAAATGATCCTTTCAAATAACCTCACTGATAGTGTCTTCATACATTGTACACTAGACGTCGGGCCTAGGCCCGTATGTACTGTACTTCCTGAACTATACCAAAACTATGGGACTGACCGTGTGTGTAGCACACGTTATACCTGGTGCTCTGTACACACTATACAATTATTGGCCCCATTTGACAGATATAGCCATGAATCTCATAGCGTGTACCCAGCTTATAGCACTGTCAAATTTGTTAATAAATAAATAAATAAATTTTTGACTGTTGAATGATGTATGAACAGGTTCATGTCATAAACGAAAACTTCCATTCAATTGCTGCACATCATCTGAAAGAAGACTTTCAACAGTAAATATCCTCTTATAATGAAGCACTTTTAGAAATGGCCTTACGTTATATGGCCAAATACTCTCCCATTCTCTCTGCACTCTAACACAGACAGTTAAACAATAGTGGAATAGACCTGGGGGGTGTGGTATAATGGATCTACATGTTTTCGATAGACAGTGAATAGGTCGTCCCCGACATGGAAATAACACCAAAAAAGGTTGACATCAGTTTTATTGGGTGTCATTAAGTATGTTTCACAACAGTTAGTGTGAACGTGTACCTTTGCACTACTATCACTGCGCATGGCACAGGTTACTATTCCCAATCATAGTCCACATGAATGTAAAACAAGCAAAAGTTAAAATGCAACCCCTAAAAACTTGTCACCCATTATCATGTCGACCTTTTGACCAGGTTGACCATATGGGGTCGACTTTTTAACTGTCCACCTAGACACTGCGGGGGCAATTCAAGTGATATCCCCACCTGGTTAAAGTGATGGGAGATTGCAGGGATGATATTCAAGTGATGACGCTTATAACGATTATCGCGCCCATAGGTGTCTAGTTTAGCCGCGTAAAGCAGCTGAACCCGACTAAACTAATGGTCAAGTCCTGCTTGAGCACTGAAACAGTTGACTTTTAGTGCATTTCTGCTTGCCACCCCCGGGGGTGTGAGCTGAAATGCCGGCGCCAGCTGCCGATCGCCCCCGAACATTGCTACAATTGAAAAGCTCCGTTGGCGACATCTGCTGGCTGCTGGTGAAAATAACAATTGAATTCCCCTTGTCTATCCATTGATTGGAACCTGTACCTGTGCGCACACCGTGTTTACAGGCATTAATGTTGGGAACTCTTATTAGGTGCACTGTGCTGTATGGAAGCTTGGAGATTCTTTAATGCTACTTTAAAGCAGGGGCTAAGTAACATTTTATGTGAAAGCGTTAAATGAGTATGACCTCTGCCTATTTTTATAACTTGATAGTGGGCTAACCCATTTCATAGCAATCCAACAATGACTTTTAGCTACAAATAAGTGGTAAACCACTCCAATGGAACATCTGCTAAAATGAAGACAAAGTACAGTAGACTATTTTTGCAGCTAATGTGGAAGATTATATAATCCATATGGTAATGGAGTGTTTTTTTTATTTTTTAAGACTATTGATGTGAACACTGATTATTTTTCATTAGAAAACAATTGGTAGAATTTATTTTTTTAATGTACTGCATGTATTAAAGGTAGAGATTACATTCAGCATGTGTATGAATCTCAGACACTCTGTTTAGTAATGAAGTGGAATAATTCTTCAAAGCTCCTTTCCAATGTTCAAATCTGTAATTATAATTGTATAATTTTAATGAACATGAACAAATGAAGTGAATTGCCCACATTTTAACTTATCCCACTCAATATACCTTGTTCCTACCAAAGTGCAGCAGATAAGGAATTACTGTATACCTTACTTGAAGCATGGAGTCTGATGGTTTTGCATTCGGCACTTATTGGGGACGATTCAATTGTGTTGCGTGCCACTTGCTGGGTGGCTATACGAATGGGCGTCTATTGGAGCTATTCAATCATTGTAATTTTTTACCCCGTATTTTTACAACCAGGACCGGCTCAAAGAGCCCGAGGCTGGTTATGCTTAGGAGGGGGGACCCCCACGCATTTTTTTTCTGAAATTTTAACCCATTCCCACCCCTTCCCACTGAAAAACATGCTCTGATTGCTCCATATTATTTTAGTCAGTAAAAAAAAAAAAATGATTTAAAAAAAATCTATTAAATAATACTTGTGGCTCCTAAATAGACAAACCAAGTAGATAATCCCTTCTAATATAAATAGATATGCTATTAACAATCAAAAAAACACAAAAAAAACATGTTTTTAGAATTTTTTATTAGATCACGACAGCAAAATGAGGCGGAATGAAATTGACGAAATGATTGTAGAAAAGCACTGTTGTCGAATCGACATTCTTCAATTGAATATACTTTTGTCGAAAAGCCGCATTTTTACCATTGCAGACATGTCGAATTTGAGTAAATGTCGAATTGCAAAAAGTCGAATCTGAAATGGCAGGTTTTTTGTCGAAAAGTACTGTATTGCATTGTCGAATCCAATTCGACAGGTTTTCTTTGTCGAAAATGCCCCGTTTTTCGACATTTGCGGCAATTCGACCGCAATTGCATATACCCCGTATTGTGTAAATCGATGCCTCCTGCTGGCTTTTGTGATTTGCTGCTGTGTCCAAAGATGCATCATCGGGTCACTCTGTGTGAACTTCTGTCATGTGTGTAACCCTCAGGTTAGTCAGGATGACCATTGTTTTTATGCAGCCAGCAGGACAGTGAAGCTGTGTTCAAGGATGCAGCAACCGGCCAGTGTACACTCAGGGCCTCATGTATAAGGCTGACTAGGCTGAAGCCCAGGGGCCGTCAGATTTTTTTATTTTAGCTGAGGCACTGTTAACTGTGCCTAGGGCTCCAATGGTTAGAGACACTTTTGTGCTGCAGACCAATAGCACATTAGCGCTATTTCAGAAGAAAAGGAAGAATGATTGTGCTGTGAGAAAAAGGTCAGCAGAGTTTATTTCAACTGGGTATCGGTGTCTGTGTGAATAATGAAAGTATAAATGATGACATAAGCTCTGCTTCCCAAACATCACCTGTAGTGAAAGATTGTTGTAATGCCAGAGAGAACCTGAAATACCTGAAAGGCTTGGTGCTCGTTTTCTGTTACAGTGGCCGTTTCTGCCTCTTCCCTTCCCCCAAACGGCCGTAGCATGTCAATCATGCGGCATAAGAAATCTGCACATTTGCAGTACAGATCCTGCGCATGTGCAGATCTGAAAACATCAGAATCTTGCACTTACAATGGAGGGCTTCTTTATCTTTTTCAAGATTTGCTGTAATTCTAGTGTTGCTATGATCTGGGAGAACGTGAGCAGTCTCTCTTGCTACAGGAATTGTGATTCTAGAACTTACCAGTGATAAGCACCTTAATTGAATTGCCCGGTAACAATCATTGGGCAAAAATTGCGAAACCTTCCTGGTTTTTTTTTTGCAAGAAAATTTACAGCACGTAATTTAATATCCCCCTCAGCTGAATATTTGACACTCTCAAAGGGTACAGGACAGACCATATATATCAGGAGTATTTAAGAATGCTTTTTTGTATATGGGTTAACTCTTGGTCTGATTTGTAGATACATTTTCATTTTCTGGTTTTAGTTTTAATGTAAACCTGGCTACACATAACGCGGTCTGGCTGACAAATTTGACTTTGATTGTTCATGACCGCTTTTGCCCTATATTTGCACCATGTTTAAGGCCATAAATCATTCTACTTGATCCAAACTTGGACAGATTTAGGCACAAATCATATAATGTGTTGACTCTATACAATCATTATCCTCTAAAAGTTTATTGGTAACTTAATACATCTTTTCTCTAACGTCCTAGTGGATGCTGGGGACTCCGTCAGGACCATGGGGAATAGCGGCTCCGCAGGAGACAGGGCACAAAAGCAAGCTTTTAGGATCACATGGTGTGTACTGGCTCCTCCCCCTATGACCCTCCTCCAAGCCTCAGTTAGGTTTTTGTGCCCGGCCGAGAAGGGTGCAATCTAGGTGGCTCTCTTAAAGAGTTACTTAGAAAAAGTTTTTAGGTTCTTTATTTTCAGTGAGTCCTGCTGGCAACAGGCTCACTGCATCGAGGGACTTAGGGGAGAGATTTTCAACTCACCTGCGTGCAGGATGGATTGGATTCTTAGGCTACTGGACATAGCTCCAGAGGGAGTCGGAACACAGGGCTCGCCCTGGGGTTCGTCCCGGAGCCGCGCCGCCGACCCCCCTTGCAGACGCTGAAGATGAAGAGGTCCGGAACCAGGCGGCAGAAGACTCTCAGTCTTCATCAGGTAGCGCACAGCACTGCAGCTGTGCGCCATTGTTGTCAGCACACTTCACACAGCGGTCACGGAGGGTGCAGGGCGCTGGGGGGGGCGCCCTGGGCAGCAATGTATAATACCTGTATGGCGAAAAATACATCACATATAGCCCTTGAGGCTATATGTTATGTATTTAACCCCTGCCAGATATCTAAAACTCCGGAGAAGAAGCCCGCCGAAAAGGGGGCGGGGCCTATTCTCCTCAGCACACAGCGCCATTTTCCCTCACAGGCTGGTGGGAAGGCTCCCATGCTCTCCCCTGTACTGCACTACAGAAACAGGGTTAAAACAGAGAGGGGGGGCACTGATTTGGCGATATGTATATATATTAAAATGCTATAAGGGAGGAACACTTATATAAAGGTTGTCCCTGGATAATTATAGCGTTTTGGTGTGTGCTGGCAAACTCTCCCTCTGTCTCCCCAAAGGGCTAGTGGGTCCTGTCCTCTATCAGAGCATTCCCTATGTGTGTGCTGTATGTCGGTACGTGTGTGTCGACATGTATGAGGAAAATATTGGTGAGGAGGCGGAGCAAATTGCCTGTAATGGTGATGTCACTCTCTAGGGAGTCGACACCGGAATGGATGGCTTATTTATGGAAATTACGTGACAATGTCAACACGCTGCAAGCCGGTTGACGACATGAGAGGGCCGGCGAACAAATTAGTATCTGTCCAGGCGTCTCAAACACCGTCAGGGGCTGTAAAATGCCCATTTACCTCAGTCGGTCGACACAGACCCAGACACGGACACTGATTTCAGTGTCGACGGTGAAGAAACAAACGTATTTTCTTTTAGGGCCACACGTTAAGGGCAATGAAGGAGGTGTTACATATTTCTGATACTCCAAGTACCACAAAAAAAAGGGTATTATATGTGAGGTGAAAAAACTACCTGTAGTTTTTCCTGAATCAGATAAATTAAATGAAGTGTGTGATGATGCGTGGGTTTCCCCCGATAGAAAATCATTGGCGGTATACCTTTTCCCGCCAGAAGTTAAGGCGCGGTGGGAAACACCCCTCAGGGTGGATAAGGCGCTCACACGCTTATCAGAACAAGTGGCGGTACCATCTACTAGGGCCGTACTTAAGGAGCCAGCTGATAGGAGGCTGAAAAATATCCTAAAAAGTATACACACACATGCTGGTGTTATACTGCGACCAGCGATCGCCTCAGCCTGGATGTGCAGAGCTGAGGTGGCTTGGTCGGATTCCCTGACTAAAAATATTGATACCTTTGACAGGGACAGTATTTTATTGACTATAGAGCATTTAAAGGATGCATTTCTATTTATGCGAGATGCGCAGAGGGATATTTGCACTCTGGCATCAAGAGTAAATGCGATGTCCATATCTGCAAGAAGATGTTTATGGACACGACAGTGGTCAGGTGATGCAGATTCCAAACGGCACAAAGATGTATTGCCGTATAAAGGGGAGGAGTTGTTTGGGGTCGGTCCATGGGACCTGGTGGCCAGGGCAACTGCTGGAAAATCCACCGTTTTTTACCCTAAGTCACATCTCTGCAGAAAAAGACACCGTCTTTTCAGCCTCAGTCCTTTCGTCCCTATAAGAGTCATATCTGCCCAGGGATAGAGGAAAGGGAAGAAGACTGCAGCAGGCAGCCCATTCCCAGGAACAGAAGCCCTCCACCGCTTCTACCAAGTTCTCAGCATGACGCTGGGACCGTACAGGACCCCTGGATCCTACAAGTAGTATCCAAGGGGTACAGATTGGAATGTCGAGAGGTTTCCCCCCTCGCAGGTTCCTGTAGTCTGCTGTACCAATGTCTCCCTCCGACAGGGAGGCAGTATTGAAAACAATTCACAAGCTGTATTCCCAGCAGGTGATAATAAAATTACCCCTCCGACAACAAGGAAAGGGGTATTACTCCACACTATATGGTGGTACTGAAGGCTAGGTGAGACCTATTCTAAATCTGAAAAATTTGAACACTTACAAGGGTTCAAATCCAGATGGAGTCACTCAGAGCAGTGATAGCAAAGAACAAGGGGACTATATGGTGTCCCGGGACATCAGGGATGCTTACCTCCATGTCCCAAAATTTGCCTTTTCTCACCAAGGGTACCTCAGGTTCGTGGTACAGAACTGTCACTATCAGTTTCAAGACGATGCCGTTGGATTGTCCAAGGCACCCCGTGTCCTTACCAAGGTAATGACCGAAAGGAGGATTCGTCTTCAAAGAAAATGGACGACCTGATAAGAACAAGGTCCAGAGAACAGTTGGAGGTCGGAGTAGCACTATCTCAAGTAGTTCTACGACAGCACGGGTGGATTCTAAATATTCCAAAACTGCAGTTGTTCCGACGACACGTCTGCTGGTCCTAGGGATGATTCTGGACACAGTCCAGGAAAAGGTGTTTCTCCCAGAGGAGAAAGCCAGTGAGTTATCCGAGCTAATCGGGATCCTCCTAAAACCAGGAAAAGTGTCAGTACATCATTGCACAAGAGTCCTGGTAAAAATGGTGGCTTATTACGAAGCGCTTCCATTCGGCAGATTTCACGCAAGAACTCTTCAGTGGGATCTGCTGGACAAATGGTCCGGATCGCATCTTCAGATGCATCAGCGGATAACCCTATATCCAAGGACAAGGGTGTCTCTCCTGTGGTGATTACAGAGTGCTAAACTTCTAGAGGGCCGCAGATTCGGCATTCAGGATTGGATGCTCGTGACCACGGAGGCCAGCCTGAGAGGCTGGGGAGCAGTCACACAAGGAGTGTGATCAAGTCTGGAGAATTCTCTCCACATAAATATACTGGAGCTAAGAGCAAATTTATAATGCTCTAAGCTTAGCAAGACCTCTGCTTCAAGGTCAGCCGGTATTGATCCAGTGGGATAACATCACGGCAGTCGCCCACGTAAACAGAAAGGGCGGCACAAGAAGCAGGAGGGCAGTGGCAAAACTGCAAGGATTTTTCGCTAGGCGGAAAATCATGTGATAGCACTGTCAGCAGTGTTCATTCCGGGAGTGGACGACTGGGAAGCAGACTTCCTCAGCAGGCACGACCTCCACCCGGGAGAGTGGGAACTTCATCGGGAAGTTTTCCGCATGATTGTGAACCGTTGGGAAAGACCAAAGGTGGACATGATGGCGTCCCGCCCGAACAAAAAATGGGACAGGTATTGCGCCAGGTCACGAGACCTTCAGGCGATAGCTGTGGACGTCCTGGTAACACCGTGGGTGTAACAGTCGGTGTATGTGTTCCCTCCTCTGCTTCTCATAACCAAGGTATTGAGAATTATAAGACATAGAGGAGTAAGAACTATACTCGTGGCTCCGGATTGGCCAAGAGGGACTTGGTAACCGGAACTTCAAGAGATGCTCACAGAGGACTAATGGCCTCGGGAGCTAAGAAGGGATTTGCTTTCAGCAAGTACCATGTCTGTTCCAAGAGGAACCGTGGCATCGGCCTTTAAGAAAGGACCTGCTCCAGCAGGGACCTTGTCTGTTCCAAGACTTACCGCGACTGCGTTTGACGGCATGGCGGTTTGAACGCCGGATCCTAAGGGAAAAGGCATTCCGGAAGAGGTCATACCTACCCTGGTCAAAGCCAGGAAGGAAGTGACCGCACAACGTTATCACCACATGTGGTAAAAATATGTTGCGTGGGTGAGGCCAGGAAGGCCCCACGAAAAAATTTCAACTAGGTCGATTTCTGCACTTCCTGCAAACAGGAGTGTCTATGAGCCTCAAATTGGGGTCCATTAAGGTTCAAGTTTCGGCCCTATAGATTTTCTTCCAGAAAGAATTGGCTTCAGTTCCTGAAGTCCAGACGTTTGTCAAGGGAGTATTGCATATACAGCCCTTGTGTGCCTCCAGTGGCACCGTGGGATCTCAACGTAGTGTTGGGATGCCTCAAATCATATTGGTTTGAACCACTCAAATCTGTGGATTTGAAATATCTCACATGGAAAGTGACCATGCTGTTGGCCCTGGCCTCGGCCAGGCGATTGTCAAAATTGGCGGCTTTGTCTTACAAAAGCCCATATTTGATTTTCCATTCGGGACAGGGCAGAACTGCGGACTCGTCCCCAGTTTCTT
The DNA here is from genome assembly GCF_028390025.1 of Pseudophryne corroboree. Lineage (NCBI taxonomy): Eukaryota > Metazoa > Chordata > Amphibia > Anura > Myobatrachidae > Pseudophryne > Pseudophryne corroboree. Next base: position 280,176,366 of record NC_086448.1, read on the forward strand.
CCTAAGGTGGTGTCAGCGTTTCACCTGAAACAACCTATTGTGGTGCCTGCGGCTACTAGGGACTTGGAGGACTCCAAGTTGCTAGACGTTGTCAGGGCCCTGAAAATATATATATATATATATATATATATATAATTCCAGGACGGCTGGAGTCAGAAAGTCTGACTTGCTGTTTATATTGTAGGCACCCAAAAAGCTGGGTGCTCCTGCTTCTAAGCAGACTATTGCTCGTTGGATTTGTAGTACAATTCAGCTTGCACATTCTGTGGCAGGCCTGCCACAGCCAAAATCTGTAAATGCCCATTCCACAAGGAAGGTGGGCTCATCTTGGGCGGCTGCCCGAGGGGTCTCGGCTTTACAACTTTGCCGAGCTGCAACTTGGTCAGGGGCAAACACGTTTGCTAAATTCTACAAATTTGATACCCTGGCTGAGGAGGACCTGGAGTTCTCTCATTCGGTGCTGCAGAGTCATCCGCACTCTCCCGCCCGTTTGGGAGCTTTGGTATAATCCCCATGGTCCTGACGGAGTCCCCAGCATCCACTAGGACGTTAGAGAAAATAAGATTTTACTTACCGATAAATCTATTTCTCATAGTCCGTAGTGGATGCTGGGCGCCCATCCCAAGTGCGGATTGTCTGCATTACTTGTACATAGTTATTGTTACAAAAAATCGGGTTATTATTGTTGTGAGCCATCTTTTTTAGAGGCTACTTCATTGTTATCATACTGTTAACTGGGTTCAAATCACAAGTTGTACGGTGTGATTGGTGTGGCTGGTATGAGTCTTACCCGGGATTCAAGATCCTTCCTTATTGTGTACGCTCGTCCGGGCACAGTACCTAACTGAGGCTTGGAGGAGGGTCATAGGGGGAGGAGCCAGTACACACCATGTGATCCTAAAAGCTTGCTTTTGTGCCCTGTCTCCTGCGGAGCCGCTATTCCCCATGGTCCTGACGGAGTCCCCAGCATCCACTACGGACTATGAGAAATAGATTTATCGGTAAGTAAAATCTTATTTTAGGGCGGCCTGATGTCATAACAGCAAGGGGGTACGTTTTCTAAAGCTTCTAAAAATGAAAAGTGGTGGTGTTGCCCAGAGCATCCAATCAGATTCTAAATATTATTTGTCTTTTGCGTGCTAGAAAATGATAGAATCTGATTGGTTGCTATAAGCAACACCACTGCTTTTCATTTTTAGAAGCTGTAGGAAATCTACCCCCAAATCTGCATCTGCATTTGCGCCCCTTGACATTTCTTGTTATATTTGCCTTTAGATATCTTTTTCATATAATTTGATTATTTTACTTAATCCCATTTTCTTGCATATTGGTTAAAAAAAAAAAAAAAAGTATAATTAGCCGCTTATGTTTTGTTGTCATTTTACATTTCAGATAGACTACGCAATTAGTTTCTGAAAGCCGTTAAAAATGTATGTATTTGACAATAATTTATTATTTATGGCCTTGTATAATCACATGCAAGTGTGAATAGGTTTATCGTTGGCTGTTTACTTTTCCAAAATTACCTTTTTGTATGAAGACAGTGGCCTTCAGTATAATTTTGCAATAGATTCTCTTATCTTCCTATTATTTGTATACTGGCACTTCTGCCATTTTTTTTTGGGGGGGGGTTAACACAGGTTGGAAAGAGTGGAAACTGTTAAACAAGCTGTTTAACACTAAGTTCAACCTATGGACATCTGTAAATCATTCTGTTACTCCTTTAAGGGGGAGGCGGTTACAATACCGCTAGTCGGGATCCCGGACGTCACATTACCGACGCCGGAATCCCGACGAGCGGTGAAGTACCGCCGCCGGATTCCCGCCGCCACGGGCTTTTCTCCCTCTATTGGCTGACTCCATTTGCTGGCAGTACTGTTTTTCTACAATGTAAATTAAGTGCCTGACTACTGTATATTTGATATTGTGAATGTACCAAGTTTCATTTCCAGTTATGTGGATATTGACATTACGCCTGTCTTTAAAAAAGATTCTGTTATAGAATCGAAACGTCGACCAAAGGCATTGAAGTGACTAAGTGAATAAAATTAACTATTTTGTCTAAAGGCCCATACACACTTTCCGATAAAATGAGCGACGTCGCTCATTTCCCCCCTCCCCGAGCGACGTCGCTCATTTTATTGGCAAGTGTGTATGCTGCCAGCGACGACCAATGCGCGGGTCGGCAACGATTGTCACGGTCAGTGGTGCATGCATGCTCTATCTGGACGGTCGTCCAGGAGCTGCATGCACGACCGGCGGAGGCGTGATGTCAGTGAGCGATATGAGCGGTCATATCGCTCAGCATGTACAGGCGGCTGCCGGCCGGCCGGCCCGGGAGGGGTAAACACTAGACGACGTTGCTCACAGAGCGACATCGTCTAATGTGTATGGACCTTAAGACATAATTAACTTTATTAGCGAGTTCCCCTTCCCCACCAGTGGAAACTATTGTATGTAAAGTGGTCATAGCAATTTTAGGCCCAAAACAAAACCTAAGTAAAAGCCAGCTACCTGCGTGCCTTTGTCAGGAATAATGTATAACGCAAAGTTTAAGCTGTAAAGCTACAGAATACAGACACAGCACTGCAGGATTTGTGAAAACAAGTTGCTGTTTTACTTCGATGTTTTGGGGAGAATATTCCCCTGTCCTCAGGAAGTACGTATGTGTATGTATGTGTGTCGGTCTATCTATAGTTTTTTAAGGCAGGTGTGGAAAAAATGCTGCAAAGTAAGAATGCTTTCAAAAATAGAAATGTTAATAGTTTATTTTTCTCAAGTAGCAAAGTGAAAGGAGAAATCTAAATCAGATCAATATTTTGTGTGACCACCATTTGCCTACCAAACAGCAATAATTCTTGTAGGTACACTTGCACATTTTTTTAAGGAACTCTTCAGGGAGGAGATTGTTCCAAACATCTTGGAGAACTAACAACAGATCTTCTGTGGATGTAGGCTGTGAAATACAGGCGGGTACTTATCCATCATGCAGTACCATCAAGAAGGTGTCTTGATTGTCTCCAAATTTATTCTGCAGCTGGACAACCACGCCAAACATACAGCTAACGTCATTAAGAAGTATATTTAGCGTAAAAGGAGGAGTCCTGGAAGTGGTGATATGACCCCCATGATCTAAATATCGAGTCTGTCTGGGAGTTACTTCAAAAACTGTGCAAGTGTACCTAGAAAAATGTATATAATATTGATATAATCTGAAATGCCTTTGTACAGTATAGTCACATTAAGGCTAAAACATAAAGAGCAAGTTTCTCCTTTACATTATCCAACACAGCACTGTAAATTGGTCTTTCTGGTTGAGCTTTTTGTTTCAATTACTCATTAGGACAAGTCAAGAAAGAGACAGACAACTAAATAGAAACCAAAACAAGCTAACAAAGAGAAACCATCATTTAAAATATGGCTGTTTTCCTTTACATGTTTTAGTGCCTAAATATTTAGGTTTTTACTTCAAGATTTTTAACATGATTAGACTCATAGGGGGAAATTCAGATGGTTTTTGTCGGTCCCCCCAACCCGCGTGCACCCACCGGCATCTGTTCAAATGTTGCTGCCAACGGATGCGGGAAGTTAACTTTAGCTCCCCACCCCCGCGGGAGCCGGGACCCGTAGGATCCCGAACAAGTGTATGCCGGGCTGCCAGCAAGGTAACCCGTAAGGGGGGTGGTAAGGTTTCATCTGTGGGGAGGAGAGGGTTAGGCTGCAGGGTGGAGTGGGTTAGGGTTGGGCTGCGGGAAGGGGGCGTTGGTATTAAGCACCCCTGGGAATGGGGAATGGTTATGCTGGGGGGGATGGAGGGTTAGGTTTAGGCTGTGGGAAGGGGTGTTTAGGTTTATGCGTCACAGGGGAAGGTTGGGTATAGGCTGTGGGTAGGTAGGGTCACATTGGGGAACGGTAAGTATACTTACCTTTCCCCTGTTGAGATTCCCACCATCAGGATGCCTCGGTCTGTGTTCTGACCGCCGGCATTCCGATTGCCAGTATTTCATACCCAACGCGTATTATTGTAAATCCTATCTGGTAGTACAGATTGAATTACCCGTATTTATAAATTTGATAACCTGAAGTATTCCAAAATGTGTTTATCACCACTGAGGTAATGACACCTTTTGCTTTATGATAGTTGTACGTACACAAACTTTGATTTGCGCACACAGTTATTAAAAACAATGTATGGAATTACATTCAGGCTATGTGTATATGAAACATACGTGCATTTCTTGTTTAGACTTTTATTTTATCAGCTGCAAGTATTTACTAATGATGGAAAAATATCAATTGTGTGGTTCTGTGTTAATATGCTTAGATATGTAAAAGAAAGTTCAGGTTGTCTCCCATATCCTAAATGCTCGGAACCAGGAGCGTTTTGTATATGTTTTTTTTTTTATATTTAGAATACCTGATGGTCCGACGTTCGTCTTCATCGGTGGGGGGTGCCTGCGGCAGGGTCTGGCTTGCATTGCAGGGGGTCCCGTGCTCTGGAGGAGCATTAACCAGTGAGGGAATAGCTGCAAAACCACTCCCCATGCTGGCAGGTGACGTCATGACATCACGTCAGCCCCAGAATATTTTGGTTTTTGGACATGGGAGATCCAACCTATATAGTTAAATGTAGTAATTTTAGTAAACCAGCCACTGGAGGACACTTGGGTGATTTGCCTGATTCCGAGGTAAAAAATAATATAGCAGCCAGTTATCCAAAAGCAAAGTTGTAAAATGCATTTAAAAATAAATAAAAAACAAAAATTAAGCACTAAACAAGGTATATCTGCATTTAGATTTTTATAAGTAAATAGATATCCAAGATGATACAATCATTACTCTGTATGCTGAGAAATATGTGGTCTTTTCTTTGCCAGATTGTACTGAACCAGTATGATAAATAATGTAAAGGGATGTTACAAATGTAGTCTATATTACAGTGTATATAAACATTGAGACTTCAGCATACCTCCCAACTGTCCCGATTTTCGCGGGACAGTCCCGTTTTTTGGGGACTGTCCCGCTGTCCAACCCGCGGGCCGCAGTGTCCTGTGGTGGGGGAGCAGTTGGGAGGCTCCTGCACTTGCTGCTCTGCTTAGCAGAGCAGCGGTGAATAGATGCTGTGCGCATGCGCACAGCGTCTATTCGGTGCAGACAGTGGGAGAGAGGGCATGCCAGCAGCTCACAGAGCGCTGGGCATGCCCCCTCAGTGACGAAAACGGGGGTCCTCCGGCGAAGACATGCCCATTTTTCATAGGCCACGCCCCCTTTTCGGGAGCTCTTCATAGGAGGACAAAGTTGGGAGGTATGCTTCAGGCACTATCTTTTTTCCTGTTACAGGTTGAGTATCCCTTATCCAAAATGCTTGGGACCAGAGGTATTTTGGATATCGGATTTTTCCGCATTTTGGAATAATTGCATACCATAATGAGATATCGTGGCAATGGGACCTAAATCTAAGCACAGAATGCATTTATGTTTCATATACACCTTATACACACAGGCTGAAGGTCATTTAATACAATATTTTTTATAACTTTGTGCATTAAACAAAGTGTGTCTACATTCACACAATTCATTTGTTTCATATACACCTTATATACACAGTCTGAAGGTCATTTAATACAATATTTTTAATAACTGTGTGTATTAAACAAAGTTTGTGTACATTGAGCCATCAAAAAACAAAAGTTTCACTATCTCACTCTCGCTCAAAAAAGTCCGTATTTCGGAATATTCCGTATTTCGGATTTTTGGATATGGGATACTCAACCTGTATACCCTTATTACACTGACAGAAGAACCCGAGTCGTTATACCCTTTTATACCTGGCTCTGTATAAAAGGGTTAGCTTGCAGGGCTGATAACCATTGCAAAAGATTATGAGGGTAATTCAGACCTGATCGCTCGCTAGCTGTTTTTTGCAGTCCTGCGTTCACATAGTTGCTGGCCACCGGGGAGTGTATTTTAGCTGTGCAAGTGTGCGATCGCATGTGCAGCCGAGCAGTACTAAAAAACTTTGTGCAATTTCTGAGTTGCCCAGGACTTAACCGCTGCGATCACTTCAGCCTGTCCGGTCCCGGAATTGATGTCAGACACCTGCCCTGCAAACGCTTGGACACGGCTGCGTTTTTCCAACCACTCCCTAAAAACGGTCAGCTGCCACCCACAAAAGCCTTCTTCCTGTCAATCTTCGATCGGCTGTGCGAATGGATTCTTCGTATAACCCATCGCACAGCAACGATCCGCTTTGTACCCGCACGATGCGTCTGTGCATTGCGGTGCATACGCATGCGCAGTTCTGACCTGATCGCAGCACTGCAAAAAACATTAGCGAGCGATCAGGTCTGAATTACCCCCTATGTCGTCTTCAAGGGCAGGCACTGGACCTGTGTTATGAACAGACTAACCTGAGTTGGTGCCGTGGTGTGAAAGGGGTCTGTCCAAGGACTGACCCAGTTTGGAACTGTGCTACTAGATATTAGATACCAGGGTACACTGATGTTCTGATCATCTTATATGTGTAACTAGGATCATTGAAGTGCATCTGTTAAAGTCCCCCACACACCCAAGCTGCGGCTGCTACATTGTAGCAATTTGTATACAGATTCAGAGACTCAAGGGCCCTACAGACTGGGCGACCCGCCGCCGAGGTGCCCGACCACCAAGACGGGCGACCCGGCGGCGCGGGGGAGGTAACGGGGGGAGTGAAGTTTATATACTCCCCCCGGCGCCATAGCAATGCATGCTAATATGGACAATCTCATCCGTATTGGCCTGCATGCATAAGCGACGGGGCACCAACGATGAACGAGCGCGGGGCCGCGCATCGTTCATCATTGGTGCCTACACACTGCACGACATGAACGTGTTCTCATTCATTAATGAACGAGAACGTTCATTTCTCTATCGTCCTAGTGGATGCTGGGGTTCCTGAAAGGACCATGGGGAATAGCGGCTCCGCAGGAGACAGGGCACAAAAAGTAAAGCTTTAGGATCAGGTGGTGTGCACTGGCTCCTCCCCCTATGACCCTCCTCCAAGCCTCAGTTAGATTTTTGTGCCCGGCCGAGAAGGGTGCAATCTAGGTGGCTCTCCTAAAGAGCTGCTTAGAAAAGTTTAGCTTAGGTTTTTTATTTTACAGTGAGTCCTGCTGGCAACAGGATCACTGCAACGAGGGACTTAGGGGAGAAGAAGTGAACTCACCTGCGTGCAGGATGGATTGGCTTCTTGGCTACTGGACATTAGCTCCAGAGGGACGATCACAGGTACAGCCTGGATGGTCACCGGAGCCTCGCCGCCGGCCCCCTTGCAGATGCTGAAACGAGAAGAGGTCCAGAATCGGCGGCAGAAGACTCCTCAGTCTTCTTAAGGTAGCGCACAGCACTGCAGCTGTGCGCCATTTTCCTCTCAGCACACTTCACACGGCAGTCACTGAGGGTGCAGGGCGCTGGGAGGGGGGCGCCCTGGGAGGCAAATGAAAACCTTTTTTGGCTAAAAATACCTCACATATAGCCTCCGGGGGCTATATGGAGATATTTAACCCCTGCCAGAATCCGTTAAGAGCGGGAGACGAGGCCGCCGAAAAAGGGGCGGGGCCTATCTCCTCAGCACACAGCGCCATTTTCCCTCACAGAAAGGCTGGAGGGAAGGCTCCCAGGCTCTCCCCTGCACTGCACTACAGAAACAGGGTTAAAACAGAGAGGGGGGGCACTAATTTGGCGTTAGAAATATATAAAAAAGATGCTATAAGGGAAAACACTTATATAAGGTTGTCCCTATATAATTATAGCGTTTTTGGTGTGTGCTGGCAAACTCTCCCTCTGTCTCTCCAAAGGGCTAGTAGGTCCTGTCCTCTATCAGAGCATTCCCTGTGTGTGTGCTGTGTGTCGGTACGTGTGTCGACATGTATGAGGACGATGTTGGTGAGGAGGCGGAGCAATTGCCTGTAATGGTGATGTCACTCTCTAGGGAGTCGACACCGGAATGGATGGCTTATTTAGGGAATTACGTGATAATGTCAACACGCGCCAAGGTCGGTTGACGACATGAGACGGCCGACAAACAATTAGTACCGGTCCAGACGTCTCAAAAACACCGTCAGGGGTTTTAAAACGCCCGTTTACTTTAGTCGGTCGACACAGACACAGACAGGGACACTGAATCCAGTGTCGACGGTGAATAAACAAACGTATTCCTTATTAGGGCCACACGTTAAGGGCAATGAAGGAGGTGTTACATATTTCTGATACTACAAGTACCACAAAAGAGGGTATTATGTGGGATGTGAAAAAACTACCGTAGTTTTTCCTGAATCAGATAAATTAAATGAAGTGTGTGATGATGCGTGGGTTCCCCCCGATAGAAAATATGGGCGGTATACCCTTTCCCGCCAGAAGTTAGGGCGCGTTGGGAAACACCCCTTAGGGTGGATAAGGCGCTCACACGCTTATCAGAACAAGTGGCGGTACCGTCTATAGATAGGGCCGTCCTCAAGGAGCCAGCTGACAGGAGGCTGGAAAAATATCATAAAAAGTATATACACACATACTGGTGTTATACTGCGACCAGCGATCGCCTCAGCCTGGATGTGCAGAGCTGGGGTGGCTTGGTCGGATTCCCTGACTAAAAATATTGATACCCTTGACAGGGACAGTATTTTATTGACTATAGAGCATTTAAAGGATGTATTTCTATATATGCGAGATGCACAGAGGGATATTTGCACTCTGGCATCAAGAGTAAGTGCGATGTCCATATCTGCCAGAAGATGTTTATGGACACGACAGTGGTCAGGTGATGCAGATTCCAAACGGCACAAAGGTGTATTGCCGTATAAAGGAAGAGGAGTTATTTGGGGTCGGTCCATCGGACCTGGTGGCCACGGCAACTGCTGGAAAATCCACCGTTTTTACCCTAAGTCACATCTCTGCAGAAAAAGACACCGTCTTTTCAGCTTCAGTCCTTTCGTCCCTATAAGAGTCATATCTGCCCAGGGATAGAGGAAAGGGAAGAAGACTGCAGCAGGCAGCCCATTCCCAGGAACAGAAGCGTTCCACCGCTTCTGACAAGCTCTCAGCATGACGCTGAGACCGTACAGGACCCCTGGATCCTACAAGTAGTATCCCAGGGGTACAGTTTGGAATGTCGAGACGTTTCCCCTGCGCAGGCTCCTGAAGTCTGCTTTACCAAGGTCTCCCTCCGACAAGGAGGCAGTATGGGAAAAAATTCACGAGCTGTATTCCCAGCAGGTGATAATTAAATTACCCCTCCTACAACAAGAAAAGGGGGTATTATTCCACACTATATTGTGGTACTGAAGCCAGAAGGCTAGGTGAGACCTATTCTAAATCTAAAAAAATTTGAACACTTACAAAGGTTCAAATCAAGATGGAGTCACTCAGAGCAGTGATAACGAACCGGGAAGAAGGGGACTATCTGGTGTCCCGAGACATCAGGGATGCTTACCTCCATGTCCCAAATTTGCCCTTATCACTAAGGGTACCTCAGGTTCGTGGTACAGAACTGTCACTATCAGTTTCAGACGCTGCCGTTTGGATTGTCTACGGCACCCCGGGTCTTTACCAAGGTAATGGCCGAAATGATGGTTCTTCTTCGAAGAAAAGGCGTCTTAATTATCCCTTACTTGGACGATCTCCTGATAAGGGCAAAGTCCAGGGAACAGTTGGAGGTCGGAGTAGCACTATCTCGGATACTGTTACAACAGCAGGGGTGGATTCTAAATATTCCAAAATCGCAGCTGATCCCGACAACAAGTCTCCTGTGCTTAGGGATGATTCTGGACACAGTCCAGAAAAAGGTGTTTCTCCCGGAAGAGAAAGCCAGGGAGTTATCCGAGCTAGTCAGGAACCTCCTAAAATCAGTGCATCATTGCACAAGGGCCATGGTAAAAAAATGGTGACTTCCTTCGAAGCAATTCCAGTCGGCAGATTTCATGCAAGAACTTTTCAGTGGGATCTGCTGGACAAATGGTCCGGATCGCATCTTCAGATGCATCAGCGGATAACCCTATATCCAAGGACAAGGGTGTCTCTCCTGTGGTGGTTACAGAGTGCTCATCTTCTAGAGGGCCGCAGATTCGGCATTCAGTTTTGGATGTTGGTGACCACGGAGGCCAGCCCGAGAGGCTGGGGAGCAGTCACACAAGGAAAAAATTTCCAGGGAGTGTGATCAAGTCTGGAGATTTTTCTCCACATAAATATAGCTAAGGGTAAATTTATAATGCTCTAAGCTTAGCAAGACCTCTGCTTCAAGGTCAGCCGGTATTGATCCAGTGGGATAAAACATCACGGCAGTCGCCCACGTAAATAGACAGGGCGGCACAAGAAGCAGGAGGGCAGTGGCAAAAACTGCAAGGACTTTTCGCTGGGCGGAAAATCATGTGATAGCACTGTCAGCAGTGTTTCATTCCGGGAATGGAAACTGGGAAGCAGACTTCCTCAGTAGGCACGACCTCCACCCGGCAGAGTGGGAACTTCATGGGGAAGTTTTCCACATAATTGTAAACCGTTGGGAATTACCAAAGGTGGACATGATGGCGTCCCGTCTGAACAAAAAACGGGACAGGTATTGCGCCAGGTTAAGAGACCCTCAGGCAATAGCTGTGGACGTTCTGGTAACACCGTGGGTGTACCAGTCGGTGTATGTGTTCCATCCTCTGCTTTTCATACCTAAGGTACTGAGAATTATAAGACGTAGAGGAGTAAGAACTATACTCATGGCTCCGGATTGGCCAAGAAGGACTTGGTACCCGGAACTTCAAGAGATGCTCACAGAGGACTTATGGCCTCTGCCGCTAAGAAGGGACTTGTTTCAGCAAGTACCATGTCTGTTCCAAGACTTACCGCAGCTGCGTTTGACGGCATGGCGGTGGAACGCCGGATCCTAAGGGAAAAGGCATTCAGGAAGAGGTCATTCCTACCCTGGTCAAAGCCAGAAAGGAGGTGACCGCACAACATTATCACCACATGTGGCGAAAATATGTTGCGTGGTGTGAGGCCAGGAAGGCCCCACGAAGAAATTTCAACTCGGTCGATTCCTGCATTTCTTGCAAACAGGAGTGTCTATGGGCCTCAAATTGGGGTCCATTAAGGTTCAAATTTCGGCCCTGTCGATTTTTCTTCCAGAAAGAATTGGCTTCAGTTCCTGAAGTCCAGAAGTTTGTCAAGGGAGTATTGCATATACAACCCCCTTTTGTGCCTCCAGTGGCACTGTGGGATCTCAACGTAGTTCTGGGATTCCTCAAAACACATTGGTTTAAAACCAGTCAAATCTGTGGATTTGAAGCATCTCACATGAAAAGTGAACATGCTCTTGGACCTGGCCTGGACCAGGCGAGTGTCAAATTGGTGGTTTTTTTTTTTTTTCTCAAAAAAGCCCATATCTGTTTGTCCATTCGGACAGGGCAGAGCTGCGGACTCGTCCCCAGTTCTCTCCCTAAGGTGGTGTCAGTGTTTCACCTGAACCAGCTTATTGTGGTGTCTTGCGCCTACTAGGGACTTGGAGGACTCCAAGTTGCTAGATGTGGTCAGGGCCCTGAAAATATAGGTTCCAGGACGGCTGGAGTCAGGAAAACTGACTTGCTGTTATCCTGTATGCACCCAACAAACTGGGTGCTCTTGCTTTTAAGCTGACTTTTGCTAGTTGGATGTGTAATACAATTCAGCTTGCACATTCTGTGGCAGGCCTGCCACAGCCAAAATATGTAAATGCCCATTCCACAAGGAAGGTGGGCTCATCTTGGGCGGCTACCCGAGGGGTCTCGGCTTTACAACTTTGCCGAGCGGCTATTTAGTCAGGGGAAAACACGTTTGTAAAATCCTACAAATTTGATACCCTGGCTAAGGAGGACCTGGAGTTCTCTCATTCGGTGCTGCAGAGTCATCCGCACTCTCCCGCCCGTTTGGGAGCTTTGGTATAATCCCCATGGTCCTTTCAGGAACCCCAGCATCCACTAGGACGATAGAGAAAATAAGAATTTACTTACCGATAATTCTATTTCTCGGAGTCCGTAGTGGATGCTGGGCGCCCATCCCAAGTGCGGATTATCTGCATTACTTGTACATAGTTACAAAAATCGGGTTATTATTGTTGTGAGCCATCTTTTCAGAGGCTCCGCTGTTATCATACTGTTAACTGGGTTCAGATCACAGGTTGTACAGTGTGATTGGTGTGGCTGGTATGAGTCTTACCCGGGATTCATAAATCCTTCCTTATTGTGTACGCTCGTCCGGGCACAGTACCTAACTGAGGCTTGGAGGAGGGTCATAGGGGGAGGAGCCAGTGCACACCACCTGATCCTAAAGCTTTACTTTTTGTGCCCTGTCTCCTGCGGAGCCGCTATTCCCCATGGTCCTTTCAGGAACCCCAGCATCCACTACGGACTCCGAGAAATAGAATTATCGGTAAGTAAATTCTTATTATCATGCAGTGTTATCTGCCAGTGTGATATACAGTGTATATACAACCTGGTGTGCAAAGAGGTGCTGTTTGGCGTAACAGCAAAGATAAATGGGGACATATTAGTACTACACTATTCGGTGTACGCTTTTTGTTTTATCATTGTCTTTTGTTTTACATGATAACAGTCCCTTTTATTACGACTGTCACCACGCAGGGGGAGTTTGGCTTTTTCCTTTGTGTTGTTTGCTATTCTTTTTTTAATTAAATTTGTATTTGATTTATTCATGAATGTGACAGATCTATGATTGTTATTATTAATCCTGTCTACCTGAGTTTCTATCAAGCATTTGTATATTATCCTACACGTAGTTACTACAAAATCTATTAAACACAGTTTCTCTAACGTCCTAGTGGATGCTGGGGACTCCGTCAGGACCATGGGGAATAGCGGCTCCGCAGGAGACAGGGCACAAAAGCAAGCTTTTAGGATCACATGGTGTGTACTGGCTCCTCCCCCTATGACCCTCCTCCAAGCCTCAGTTAGGTTTTTGTGCCCGGCCGAGAAGGGTGCAATCTAGGTGGCTCTCTTAAAGAGTTACTTAGAAAAAGTTTTTAGGTTCTTTATTTTCAGTGAGTCCTGCTGGCAACAGGCTCACTGCATCGAGGGACTTAGGGGAGAGATTTTCAACTCACCTGCGTGCAGGATGGATTGGATTCTTAGGCTACTGGACATAGCTCCAGAGGGAGTCGGAACACAGGGCTCGCCCTGGGGTTCGTCCCGGAGCCGCGCCGCCGACCCCCCTTGCAGACGCTGAAGATGAAGAGGTCCGGAACCAGGCGGCAGAAGACTCTCAGTCTTCATCAGGTAGCGCACAGCACTGCAGCTGTGCGCCATTGTTGTCAGCACACTTCACACAGCGGTCACGGAGGGTGCAGGGCGCTGGGGGGGGGCGCCCTGGGCAGCAATGTATAATACCTGTATGGCGAAAAATACATCACATATAGCCCTTGAGGCTATATGGATGTATTTAACCCCTGCCAGATATCTAAAACTCCGGAGAAGAAGCCCGCCGAAAAGGGGGCGGGGCCTATTCTCCTCAGCACACAGCGCCAGTTTCCCTCACAGAAAGGCTGGTGGGAAGGCTCCCATGCTCTCCCCTGCACTGCACTACAGAAACAGGGTTAAAACAGAGAGGGGGGGCACTGATTTGGCGATATGTATATATATTAAAATGCTATAAGGGAGGAACACTTATATAAAGGTTGTCCCTGGATAATTATAGCGTTTTGGTGTGTGCTGGCAAACTCTCCCTCTGTCTCCCCAAAGGGCTAGTGGGTCCTGTCCTCTATCAGAGCATTCCCTATGTGTGTGCTGTATGTCGGTACGTGTGTGTCGACATGTATGAGGAAAATATTGGTGAGGAGGCGGAGCAAATTGCCTGTAATGGTGATGTCACTCTCTAGGGAGTCGACACCGGAATGGATGGCTTATTTATGGAAATTACGTGACAATGTCAACACGCTGCAAGACGGTTGACGACATGAGAGGGCCGGCGAACAAATTAGTATCTGTCCAGGCGTCTCAAACACCGTCAGGGGCTGTAAAATGCCCATTTACCTCAGTCGGTCGACACAGACCCAGACACGGACACTGATTTCAGTGTCGACGGTGAAGAAACAAACGTATTTTCTTTTAGGGCCACACGTTAAGGGCAATGAAGGAGGTGTTACATATTTCTGATACTCCAAGTGCCACAAAAAAGGGTATTATATGTGAGGTGAAAAAACTACCTGTAGTTTTTCCTGAATCAGATAAATTAAATGAAGTGTGTGATGATGCGTGCGTTTCCCCCGATAGAAAATTATTGGCGGTATACCTTTTCCCGCCAGAAGTTAAGGCGCGGTGGGAAACACCCCTCAGGGTGGATAAGGCGCTCACACGCTTATCAGAACAAGTGGCGGTACCATCTACGGATAGGGCCGTACTTAAGGAGCCAGCTGATAGGAGGCTGAAAAATATCCTAAAAAGTATACACACATATGCTGGTGTTATACTGCGACCAGCGATCGCCTCAGCCTGGATGTGCAGAGCTGAGGTGGCTTGGTCGGATTCCCTGACTAAAAATATTGATACCTTTGACAGGGACAGTATTTTATTGACTATAGAGCATTTAAAGGATGCATTTCTATATATGCGAGATGCGCAGAGGGATATTTGCACTCTGGCATCAAGAGTAAATGCGATGTCCATATCTGCAAGAAGATGTTTATGGACACGACAGTGGTCAGGTGATGCAGATTCCAAACGGCACAAAGATGTATTGCCGTATAAAGGGGAGGAGTTATTTGGGGTCGGTCCATGGGACCTGGTGGCCAGGGCAACTGCTGGAAAATCCACCGTTTTTTACCCTAAGTCACATCTCTGCAGAAAAAGACACCGTCTTTTCAGCCTCAGTCCTTTCGTCCCTATAAGAGTCATATCTGCCCAGGGATAGAGGAAAGGGAAGAAGACTGCAGCAGGCAGCCCATTCCCAGGAACAGAAGCCCTCCACCGCTTCTACCAAGTTCTCAGCATGACGCTGGGACCGTACAGGACCCCTGGATCCTACAAGTAGTATCCAAGGGGTACAGATTGGAATGTCGAGAGGTTTCCCCCCTCGCAGGTTCCTGTAGTCTGCTGTACCAATGTCTCCCTCCGACAGGGAGGCAGTATTGAAAACAATTCACAAGCTGTATTCCCAGCAGGTGATAATAAAATTACCCCTCCGACAACAAGGAAAGGGGTATTACTCCACACTATATGGTGGTACTGAAGGCTAGGTGAGACCTATTCTAAATCTGAAAAATTTGAACACTTACAAGGGTTCAAATCCAGATGGAGTCACTCAGAGCAGTGATAGCAAAGAACAAGGGGACTATATGGTGTCCCGGGACATCAGGGATGCTTACCTCCATGTCCCAAAATTTGCCTTTTCTCACCAAGGGTACCTCAGGTTCGTGGTACAGAACTGTCACTATCAGTTTCAAGACGATGCCGTTGGATTGTCCAAGGCACCCCGGGTCCTTACCAAGGTAATGACCGAAAGGAGGATTCGTCTTCAAAGAAAATGGACGACCTCCTGATAAGAACAAGGTCCAGAGAACAGTTGGAGGTCGGAGTAGCACTATCTCAAGTAGTTCTACGACAGCACGGGTGGATTCTAAATATTCCAAAACCGCAGTTGTTCCGACGACACGTCTGCTGGTCCTAGGGATGATTCTGGACACAGTCCAGGAAAAGGTGTTTCTCCCAGAGGAGAAAGCCAGGGAGTTATCCGAGCTAATCGGGATCCTCCTAAAACCAGGAAAAGTGTCAGTGCATCATTGCACAAGAGTCCTGGTAAAAATGGTGGCTTATTACGAAGCGCTTCCATTCGGCAGATTTCACGCAAGAACTCTTCAGTGGGATCTGCTGGACAAATGATCCGGATCGCATCTTCAGATGCATCAGCGGATAACCCTATATCCAAGGACAAGGGTGTCTCTCCTGTGGTGATTACAGAGTGCTCATCTTCTAGAGGGCCGCAGATTCGGCATTCAGGATTGGATGCTCGTGACCACGGAGGCCAGCCTGAGAGGCTGGGGAGCAGTCACACAAGGAGTGTGATCAAGTCTGGAGAATTCTCTCCACATAAATATACTGGAGCTAAGAGCAAATTTATAATGCTCTAAGCTTAGCAAGACCTCTGCTTCAAGGTCAGCCGGTATTGATCCAGTGGGATAACATCACGGCAGTCGCCCACGTAAACAGAAAGGGCGGCACAAGAAGCAGGAGGGCAGTGGCAAAACTGCAAGGATTTTTCGCTAGGCGGAAAATCATGTGATAGCACTGTCAGCAGTGTTCATTCCGGGAGTGGACGACTGGGAAGCAGACTTCCTCAGCAGGCACGACCTCCACCCGGGAGAGTGGGAACTTCATCGGGAAGTTTTCCGCATGATTGTGAACCGTTGGGAAAGACCAAAGGTGGACATGATGGCGTCCCGCCCGAACAAAAAATGGGACAGGTATTGCGCCAGGTCACGAGACCTTCAGGCGATAGCTGTGGACGTCCTGGTAACACCGTGGGTGTAACAGTCGGTGTATGTGTTCCCTCCTCTGCTTCTCATAACCAAGGTATTGAGAATTATAAGACATAGAGGAGTAAGAACTATACTCGTGGCTCCGGATTGGCCAAGAGGGACTTGGTAACCGGAACTTCAAGAGATGCTCACAGAGGACTAATGGCCTCGGGAGCTAAGAAGGGATTTGCTTTCAGCAAGTACCATGTCTGTTCCAAGAGGAACCGTGGCATCGGCCTTTAAGAAAGGACCTGCTCCAGCAGGGACCTTGTCTGTTCCAAGACTTACCGCGACTGCGTTTGACGGCATGGCGGTTTGAACGCCGGATCCTAAGGGAAAAGGCATTCCGGAAGAGGTCATACCTACCCTGGTCAAAGCCAGGAAGGAGGTGACCGCACAACGTTATCACCACATGTGGTAAAAATATGTTGCGTGGGTGAGGCCAGGAAGGCCCCACGAAAAAATTTCAACTAGGTCGATTTCTGCACTTCCTGCAAACAGGAGTGTCTATGAGCCTCAAATTGGGGTCCATAAAGGTTCAAGTTTCGGCCCTATAGATTTTCTTCCAGAAAGAATTGGCTTCAGTTCCTGAAGTCCAGACGTTTGTCAAGGGAGTATTGCATATACAGCCCTTGTGTGCCTCCAGTGGCACCGTGGGATCTCAACGTAGTGTTGGGATTCCTCAAATCATATTGGTTTGAACCACTCAAGTCTGTGGATTTGAAATATCTCACATGGAAAGTGACCATGCTGTTGGCCCTGGCCTCGGCCAGGCGATTGTCAAAATTGGCGGCTTTGTCTTACAAAAGCCCATATTTGATTTTCCATTCGGGACAGGGCAGAACTGCGGACTCGTCCCCAGTTTCTTCCTAAGGTGGTGTCAGCGTTTCACCTGAAACAACCTATTGTGGTGCCTGCGGCTACTAGGGACTTGGAGGACTCCAAGTTGCTAGACGTTGTCAGGGCCCTGAAAATATATATATATATATATATATATATAATTCCAGGACGGCTGGAGTCAGAAAGTCTGACTTGCTGTTTATATTGTAGGCACCCAAAAAGCTGGGTGCTCCTGCTTCTAAGCAGACTATTGCTCGTTGGATTTGTAGTACAATTCAGCTTGCACATTCTGTGGCAGGCCTGCCACAGCCAAAATCTGTAAATGCCCATTCCACAAGGAAGGTGGGCTCATCTTGGGCGGCTGCCCGAGGGGTCTCGGCTTTACAACTTTGCCGAGCTGCAACTTGGTCAGGGGCAAACACGTTTGCTAAATTCTACAAATTTGATACCCTGGCTGAGGAGGACCTGGAGTTCTCTCATTCGGTGCTGCAGAGTCATCCGCACTCTCCCGCCCGTTTGGGAGCTTTGGTATAATCCCCATGGTCCTGACGGAGTCCCCAGCATCCACTAGGACGTTAGAGAAAATAAGATTTTACTTACCGATAAATCTATTTCTCATAGTCCGTAGTGGATGCTGGGCGCCCATCCCAAGTGCGGATTGTCTGCATTACTTGTACATAGTTATTGTTACAAAAAAATCGGGTTATTATTGTTGTGAGCCATCTTTTTTAGAGGCTACTTCATTGTTATCATACTGTTAACTGGGTTCAAATCACAAGTTGTACGGTGTGATTGGTGTGGCTGGTATGAGTCTTACCCGGGATTCAAGATCCTTCCTTATTGTGTACGCTCGTCCGGGCACAGTACCTAACTGAGGCTTGGAGGAGGGTCATAGGGGGAGGAGCCAGTACACACCATGTGATCCTAAAAGCTTGCTTTTGTGCCCTGTCTCCTGCGGAGCCGCTATTCCCCATGGTCCTGACGGAGTCCCCAGCATCCACTACGGACTATGAGAAATAGATTTATCGGTAAGTAAAATCTTATTTTTGTCTGGCTGCTGCAATTTCTCTATTTCCAGTGTTCTTAAAACAGGAGTTGGTCATACCGGCAGACGTTTGATATGCCGGCTGTCTGGATCCCGGCGCTCAGCATACCAGTGTCGGGATCCCGATAGCCGGCATACCGGCAACTACTCTCCCTCTTGGGGTGTCCACGACACTCCTGGATGGAGAATAAATAGTGTGGCGCACACATTGCGCTAACGTGCCTGCAGCGTGGTGAGGCTCTCATCCCCCCCCCCCCGCACTGCCTGCATGCTGGGTGCCGGGATCCCAAGCACTGGCATAACTTAGTACACCCGGTCATACCACTGCTGTCATTGTGTTCCAAACCTTCTTTTTCTAGCTATCCCCTGAAAAGCATAAAACCCCCACCAAAAATAACATTAAATGTTAAAGACCACTTCTTGGGTAAATCGTTTTCTGCAGGTTCTGCTGTGTTTAAGGGAATGAATTATTGATCCTGGTTTTGCAATGTGTAAGTTAGAAATTCGTTTTTGTTGTTCCTAACACAAGGAACATACTTAAGGATTTGAAGGTGAATAAAAAGATGTTCGTATTGTTTCTATTTTCTTTTAGTAGTATGACATATGCTACTTTTTTTGTAAAGTAAAATGCATTGTTTCCTCCATTGGTAGTGTGTGTTATTATTTGCAGGTTATTAGATTGCTGCCTTTCTCATGGCAATGTTTATATCCGTGGACTCCTCTAACCTCTTAAATCATTTTAATATTTAACATATCTTATTATTGTTCATTCTGTTACTATTAGTCGCTGAAGACTTTTCTTAGATATCTGCTTAAATCTTTTACTTGTTAATGTATTTAATGTTTAACCAACCATAAACTTCAGAACAGTCTTACTGAAAGTCAACCTTGTGGGATCTGTTCTAGCGTGTTAGTACGCAGGTGCAGTCATTGCACTCGGTTCTGTGTTGCTATTGAACACAATGGTGTAATAGGGCACTTTGTCAACAAGAAAGATTAACATGTATATTCATTTTAAACCTAATAGTATTGGAACTTTCAATTCACTTTTTAGTCGAAAAAGTAAGCACCTTTCCAAACACAGTGAAGCCGTGACACTCGTTTGTCTTTCTACTGGGAAGTTGTACCAACTTGTTGGGAAAATAGCTGTTTTATTTTTTATGAATTTTATTTGTTGTGTTGCTCAATTTTCAAAGCCACTAATTTCCGTCGGTTTTGCCCACAGGATTGAAACTGGCAATAACATTGAATGTGAAAGTCAGTGCATTTAATATTATGGCAAAATTAGCATGCTCACTTGAAGGATTAAGAATGATAGTTACTTGTGTGTATGTGTGTGTGTGTGTATATATATATATATATATATGTGTGTGTGTGTGTGTGTATGTATATAGTGTTCACTCTAGGATTTTTTTAGGGCAGGGTGCTGATCACGGGGAGGGCACATTTTTCATTCGTGAGGGCACATTTTTCATTCGTGAGGGCACATTTTTAAGTTAGAAGGGCCAAATCAGGTACATACTATAATGCTTGGTGCTCCCATTCCTATAGGTGAAAGCATGGACAGTGCGCGCCGGAGGCGTGCAGCAAAAATTTAGGGGAGTTGTTTCGTGGGGAAGGGGCGTGACCACATAATAGTACCAAATCACATTATACCACACAATAGTGCTGCTTATACACATTGCACCAGGTAGAACCTCCTATACACACTGCGCCAGGTAGAGCACGTTATACATATTGCGCCAGATAGAGCACGTTATACACATTGCACCAGGTAGAACCTCCTATACACACTGCGGCAGGTAGAGCACGTTATACATATTGCGCCAGGTAGAGCACGTTATACACATTGCACCAGGTAGAACCTCCTATACACACTGCGCCAGGTAGAGCACGTTATACATATTGCGCCAGATAGAGCACGTTATACACATTGCACTAGGTAGAACCTCCTATACACACTGCGCCAGGTAGAGCACGTTATACATATTGCGCCAGGTAGAGCACGTTATACACATTGCGCCAGGTAGAGCACGTTATACACATTGCACCAGGTAGAGCACGTTATACACATTGCACCAGGTAGAACCTCCTATACACACTGCGCCAGGTAGAGCACGTTATACATATTGCGCCAGATAGAGCACGTTATACACATTGCACCAGGTAGAACCTCCTATACACACTGCGGCAGGTAGAGCACTGAGGCACACTGCACCAGGGAGAGAACACTGAGGCACACTGCACTAGGGAGAGAACACTGAGGCACACTGCACTAGGGAGAGAACGCTGAGGCACACTGCACTAGGGAGAGAACACTGAGGCACACTGCACTAGGGAGAGAACACTGAGGCACACTGCACCAGGGAGAGAACACTGAGGCACATTGCACCAGGGAGAGAACACTGAGGCACATTGCACCAGGGAGAGAACACTGAGGCACACTGTAACAGGGAGAGAACACTAGGAGGAAGGGGAGGACGGGCACAGGGCAGATGCAGAGCGGCACTCACAGTTGCGGAGGAAAGCGCTGTGCCGGGTCAGCGGGGTCGGTCTCTTGATGCTGACGGCGGAGCCCAGGTCAGCGCGCAGCGCCATGGTGAGGGGGAATCAAACCATGCCGGAGGACTGGCGGGAGACACCGCAGGCTCTGATTGGCTGCTCCTCCCCACTGCACGCTGGCCCTGTCTCCGCCTTCAGCTGAGAGCTATCAGCGCGGCGGGGGGGAGAAGTGCCAGCGCGGCGGGGGGGAGAAGTGCCAGCGCGGCGGGGGGGAGAAGTGACAGCGCGGCAGGGGAAAGAAGTGACAGCGCGGCGGGGGAAAGAAGTGACAGCGCGGCGGGGGGAGAAGAGCAGTCCTTAGCAGGGCGGCAGGGCGGGCACAAACGGGCAGGGCGGCATTCTGTCACTCAAAAAAGGGGCAGGGCGCAGCGCCCTGCAAAAGAAGCTTAGAGTGAACACTATGTATATGTGTATATGTATATATATGTATATATATATATATATATATATATATATATATATATAATGTAAGTGCCACAAACTTTGTACTGACTATTTCTATTTATTGGAGGCATCGGGGCAAGTACCTTTCCCTGGAAAACTTGGAGTGCCGGCCACCAACCTTTATGTATCTCTCTCTCTCTCTCTCTATCTATATATCTATATATATATCTATATATATATATTTATATATGTATTTCTCTAACGTCCTAGTGGATGCTGGGGACTCCGTCAGGACCATGGGGAATAGCGGCACCGCAGGAGACAGGGCACAAAAGCAAGCTTTTAGGATCACATGGTGTGTACTGGCTCCTCCCCCTATGACCCTCCTCCAAGCCTCAGTTAGGTTTTTGTGCCCGGCCGAGAAGGGTGCAATCTAGGTGGCTCTCTTAAAGAGTTGCTTAGAAAAAGTTTTTAGGTTCTTTATTTTCAGTGAGTCCTGCTGGCAACAGGCTCACTGCATCGAGGGACTTAGGGGAGAGATTTTCAACTCACCTGCGTGCAGGATGGATTGGATTCTTAGGCTACTGGACATAGCTCCAGAGGGAGTCGGAACACAGGGCTCGCCCTGGGGTTCGTCCCGGAGCCGCGCCGCCGACCCCCCTTGCAGATGCTGAAGATGAAGAGGTCCGGAACCAGGCGGCAGAAGACTCTGTCTTCATCAGGTAGCGCACAGCACTGCAGCTGTGCGCCATTGTTGTCAGCACACTTCACACAGCGGTCACGGAGGGTGCAGGGCGCTGGGGGGGGGGCGCCCTGGGCAGCAATGTATAATACCTGTATGGCGAAAAATACATCACATATAGCCCTTGAGGCTATATGGATGTATTTAACCCCTGCCAGATATCTAAAACTCCGGAGAAGAAGCCCGCCGAAAAGGGGGCGGGGCCTATTCTCCTCAGCACACAGCGCCATTTTCCCTCACAGAAAGGCTGGTGGGAAGGCTCCCATGATCTCCCCTGCACTGCACTACAGAAACAGGGTTAAAACAGAGAGGGGGGGCACTGATTTGGCGATATGTATATATATTAAAATGCTATAAAAGGAACACTTATATAAAGGTTGTCCCTGGATAATTATAGCGTTTTGGTGTGTGCTGGCAAACTCTCCCTCTGTCTCCCCAAAGGGCTAGTGGGTCCTGTCCTCTATCAGAGCATTCCCTATGTGTGTGCTGTATGTCGGTACGTGTGTGTCGACATGTATGAGGAAAATATTGGTGAGGAGGCGGAGCAAATTGCCTGTAATGGTGATGTCACTCTCTAGGGAGTCGACACCGGAATGGATGGCTTATTTATGGAAATTACGTGACAATGTCAACACGCTGCAAGCCGGTTGACGACATGAGAGGGCCGGCGAACAAATTAGTATCTGTCCAGGCGTCTCAAACACCGTCAGGGGCTGTAAAATGCCCATTTACCTCAGTCGGTCGACACAGACCCAGACACGGACACTGATTTCAGTGTCGACGGTGAAGAAACAAACGTATTTTCTTTTAGGGCCACACGTTAAGGGCAATGAAGGAGGTGTTACATATTTCTGATACTCCAAGTACCACAAAAAAGGGTATTATGTGTGAGGTGAAAAAACTACCTGTAGTTTTTCCTGAATCAGATAAATTAAATGAAGTGTGTGATGATGCGTGGGTTTCCCCCGATAGAAAATTATTGGCGGTATACCCTTTCCCGCCAGAAGTTAAGGCGCGGTGGGAAACACCCCTCAGGGTGGATAAGGCGCTCACACGCTTATCAGAACAAGTGGCGGTACCATCTACGGATAGGGCCGTACTTAAGGAGCCAGCTGATAGGAGGCTGAAAAATATCCTAAAAAGTATACACACACATGCTGGTGTTATACTGCGACCAGCGATCGCCTCAGCCTGGATGTGCAGAGCTGAGGTGGCTTGGTCGGATTCCCTGACTAAAAATATTGATACCTTTGACAGGGACAGTATTTTATTGACTATAGAGCATTTAAAGGATGCATTTCTATATATGCGAGATGCGCAGAGGGATATTTGCACTCTGGCATCAAGAGTAAATGCGATGTCCATATCTGCAAGAAGATGTTTATGGACACGACAGTGGTCAGGTGATGCAGATTCCAAACGGCACAAAGATGTATTGCCGTATAAAGGGGAGGAGTTATTTGGGGTCGGTCCATGGGACCTGGTGGCCAGGGCAACTGCTGGAAAATCCACCGTTTTTTACCCTAAGTCACATCTCTGCAGAAAAAGACACCGTCTTTTCAGCCTCAGTCCTTTCGTCCCTATAAGAGTCATATCTGCCCAGGGATAGAGGAAAGGGAAGAAGACTGCAGCAGGCAGCCCATTCCCAGGAACAGAAGCCCTCCACCGCTTCTACCAAGTTCTCAGCATGACGCTGGGACCGTACAGGACCCCTGGATCCTACAAGTAGTATCCAAGGGGTACAGATTGGAATGTCGAGAGGTTTCCCCCCTCGCAGGTTCCTGTAGTCTGCTGTACCAATGTCTCCCTCCGACAGGGAGGCAGTATTGAAAACAATTCACAAGCTGTATTCCCAGCAGGTGATAATAAAATTACCCCTCCGACAACAAGGAAAGGGGTATTACTCCACACTATATGGTGGTACTGAAGGCTAGGTGAGACCTATTCTAAATCTGAAAAATTTGAACACTTGCAAGGGTTCAAATCCAGATGGAGTCACTCAGAGCAGTGATAGCAAAGAACAAGGGGACTATATGGTGTCCCGGGACATCAGGGATGCTTACCTCCATGTCCCAAAATTTGCCTTTTCTCACCAAGGGTACCTCAGGTTCGTGGTACAGAACTGTCACTATCAGTTTCAAGACGATGCCGTTGGATTGTCCAAGGCACCCCGGGTCCTTACCAAGGTAATGACCGAAAGGAGGATTCGTCTTCAAAGAAAATGGACGACCTCCTGATAAGAACAAGGTCCAGAGAACAGTTGGAGGTCGGAGTAGCACTATCTCAAGTAGTTCTACGACAGCACGGGTGGATTCTAAATATTCCAAAACCGCAGTTGTTCCGACGACACGTCTGCTGGTCCTAGGGATGATTCTGGACACAGTCCAGGAAAAGGTGTTTCTCCCAGAGGAGAAAGCCAGGGAGTTATCCGAGCTAATCGGGATCCTCCTAAAACCAGGAAAAGTGTCAGTGCATCATTGCACAAGAGTCCTGGTAAAAATGGTGGCTTATTACGAAGCGCTTCCATTCGGCAGATTTCACGCAAGAACTCTTCAGTGGGATCTGCTGGACAAATGGTCCGGATCGCATCTTCAGATGCATCAGCGGATAACCCTATATCCAAGGACAAGGGTGTCTCTCCTGTGGTGATTACAGAGTGCTCATCTTCTAGAGGGCCGCAGATTCGGCATTCAGGATTGGATGCTGGTGACCACGGAGGCCAGCCTGAGAGGCTGGGGAGCAGTCACACAAGGAGTGTGATCAAGTCTGGAGAGTTCTCTCCACATAAATATACTGGAGCTAAGAGCAAATTTATAATGCTCTAAGCTTAGCAAGACCTCTGCTTCAAGGTCAGCCGGTATTGATCCAGTGGGATAACATCACGGCAGTCGCCCACGTAAACAGAAAGGGCGGCACAAGAAGCAGGAGGGCAGTGGCAAAACTGCAAGGATTTTTCGCTAGGCGGAAAATCATGTGATAGCACTGTCAGCAGTGTTCATTCCGGGAGTGGACGACTGGGAAGCAGACTTCCTCAGCAGGCACGACCTCCACCCGGGAGAGTGGGAACTTCATCGGGAAGTTTTCCGCATGATTGTGAACCGTTGGGAAAGACCAAAGGTGGACATGATGGCGTCCCGCCCGAACAAAAAATGGGACAGGTATTGCGCCAGGTCACGAGACCTTCAGGCGATAGCTGTGGACGTCCTGGTAACACCGTGGGTGTAACAGTCGGTGTATGTGTTCCCTCCTCTGCTTCTCATAACCAAGGTATTGAGAATTATAAGACATAGAGGAGTAAGAACTATACTCGTGGCTCCGGATTGGCCAAGAGGGACTTGGTAACCGGAACTTCAAGAGATACTCACAGAGGACTAATGGCCTCGGGAGCTAAGAAGGGATTTGCTTTCAGCAAGTACCATGTCTGTTCCAAGAGGAACCGTGGCATCGGCCTTTAAGAAAGGACCTGCTCTAGCAGGGACCTTGTCTGTTCCAAGACTTACCGCGACTGCGTTTGACGGCATGGCGGTTTGAACGCCGGATCCTAAGGGAAAAGGCATTCCGGAAGAGGTCATACCTACCCTGGTCAAAGCCAGGAAGGAGGTGACCGCACAACGTTATCACCACATGTGGTAAAAATATGTTGCGTGGGTGAGGCCAGGAAGGCCCCACGAAAAAATTTCAACTAGGTCGATTTCTGCACTTCCTGCAAACAGGAGTGTCTATGAGCCTCAAATTGGGGTCCATTAAGGTTCAAGTTTCGGCCCTATAGATTTTCTTCCAGAAAGAATTGGCTTCAGTTCCTGAAGTCCAGACGTTTGTCAAGGGAGTATTGCATATACAGCCCTTGTGTGCCTCCAGTGGCACCGTGGGATCTCAACGTAGTGTTGGGATTCCTCAAATCATATTGGTTTGAACCACTCAAATCTGTGGATTTGAAATATCTCACATGGAAAGTGACCATGCTGTTGGCCCTGGCCTCGGCCAGGCGATTGTCAAAATTGGCGGCTTTGTCTTACAAAAGCCCATATTTGATTTTCCATTCGGACAGGGCAGAACTGCGGACTCGTCCCCAGTTTCTTCCTAAGGTGGTGTCAGCGTTTCACCTGAAACAACCTATTGTGGTGCCTGCGGCTACTAGGGACTTGGAGGACTCCAAGTTGCTAGACGTTGTCAGGGCCCTGAAAAAAAAAAAATAAAAATAAAAAAAAAAAAAAATATATATATATATATATATATATATATATATATATATATATATATATATATATATATATATATAAAATATATATATAATTCCAGGACGGCTGGAGTCAGAAAGTCTGACTTGCTGTTTATATTGTAGGCACCCAAAAAGCTGGGTGCTCCTGCTTCTAAGCAGACTATTGCTCGTTGGATTTGTAGTACAATTCAGCTTGCACATTCTGTGGCAAGCCTGCCACAGCCAAAATCTGTAAATGCCCATTTCACAAGGAAGGTGGGCTCATCTTGGGCGGCTGCCCGAGGGGTCTCGGCTTTACAACTTTGCCGAGCAGCTACTTGGTCAGGGGCAAACACGTTTGCAAAATTCTACAAATTTGATACCCTGGCTGAGGAGGACCTGGAGTTCTCTCATTCGGTGCTGCAGAGTCATCCGCACTCTCCCGCCCGTTTGGGAGCTTTGGTATAATCCCCATGGTCCTGACGGAGTCCCCAGCATCCACTAGGACGTTAGAGAAAATAAGATTTTACTTACCGATAAATCTATTTCTCATAGTCCGTAGTGGATGCTGGGCGCCCATCCCAAGTGCGGATTGTCTGCATTACTTGTACATAGTTATTGTTACAAAAAATCGGGTTATTATTGTTGTGAGCCATCTTTTTTAGAGGCTACTTCATTGTTATCATACTGTTAACTGGGTTCAAATCACAAGTTGTACGGTGTGATTGGTGTGGCTGGTATGAGTCTTACCCGGGATTCAAGATCCTTCCTTATTGTGTACGCTCGTCCGGGCACAGTACCTAACTGAGGCTTGGAGGAGGGTCATAGGGGGAGGAGCCAGTACACACCATGTGATCCTAAAAGCTTGCTTTTGTGCCCTGTCTCCTGCGAAGCCGCTATTCCCCATGGTCCTGACGGAGTCCCCAGCATCCACTACGGACTATGAGAAATAGATTTATCGGTAAGTAAAATCTTATTATTATAGTCCTCCAAAAGAATGAACGTCACTCACAGGACATGTGACGGCTTCACAAAAAACGGTTGATTTTAATTCGTCTACGCTACTTTTCAGGGCTGTCCACCCCTTCCTCAGGACACATCGTAACGTAGATGAATTCAAATCACCCGTTTTTTGTGAAGCGGTCACATGTCCTGTGAGTGCCGTTCATCTTTTTGGAGGACTGTATGTATACAAGGTTCTGGCACCGGGATCAGATGGATGTTGCCACTAAATGAGTGCCGGCTGAATTGGAATGAATATATATATATATATATATATATATATATATATATATATATATATATATATAAAGATTTTTGCATTTCAAGGTTAATTATTAATTTTTCAAAGTTATGCATGGCTTCTGATGTGAACTTCATCTTGTGTTTAAAGGGCCTTACACACTCGTTGATTTCTCTGAAGGGTATGAACGATATCATTCATAAATGAACAATAAATCGTTCATATCTTTCAGTGTGGATGCTTCAACGATGCGCGTGCCCGCAGTCGTTCATCGTTGAACGATCATCGTTTAAACATGCCAGTTAATTTGGACGATATAGATGTCTGTACTCTCGTATCGTACAAATTTCCCATCGATATTGTCCATTGTCTAGGCATAATCCACCATTGATAGTATCGTTGGTCGATATATCGATGGCCGATTACATCGCCCAGTGTGTAGGGCCCATAACTGTGATGCCCCAGCCATACTGTATCCTCTACGCTATTCTATTTTATGGAATGCCATTAGACAACTCGCCTCAGATTAAAGTTTTGTGTAAATCGCAAGCATAAAATGTGCTGCACAAAATGGTGGATTGTGCTTAGAATGCAGATCTGGTCGTATATACATGATATGTCCAGCTCTTCACGGGTAGCATGTGGGTCTTTTTTACTCCTTGAATGAACCAGAGTAAATGTGCCTGGTTAATTCCTGGAATAAACAAAATTAAATGTGCATTGTTTACTCTTTGATAGATTCTCAGTAAGCTGTGGGTTGTACTGTGTGGCCTCTACTCCCGGTTGAAGTGCCAGGAGCAATTCATTTAGAGGTCCACAATCAACTGTTGACTAGTCCTGAAGTAGCAATTCGACCACATTTTTGCAACCAGAAATCTGCGTTAAGCACGATCTCAGAGATAGTCGTGGGCTGATCGCAGGCCTCTAATTGCATATCTCTGGAGTCCGGGCTGTGCGGTGCAAACAGTGGCTAAATAAAACTTGCCTAATGTCCATTCTGTTTTCACACACTCTTGATGAGTGTTGTTCTTGTTCATTGTGTTATTTATATTTGGTATGGCCTTAATAAAGTGGAAAGTGAGTTGCTGATCACTATGAGATGTAGAGAGGAAGAGGCAGCCTGCTAAAAAGTTAAAGTTTGCACTTGCAAGAATAAATAAAACCCGGGGCGCTAACAGACAGCTTAAGGAACACTTCAGTAGATGGTAAAGTATATCAAATGCTAAAATTATATAACTGTGTAACATGTATAGACTATATAATCCACATTTTTTTAAATCACTGCTGCAGTTTTGACTGAATCTTTGTAGGGCTTTATAAAGAGAATCACAAATAAATGATAGAAACCATGCAATTGGATCTAGTATACGGATGGTTTCTGATTAAAAAAACACATTTTCCAATGTTTTCTGTGGTTCCTTTTAAAATATTAATGTACTTACTACACTTCCTATTTTTGTACTACTGTGTTGTATATGCTCTGATGAATAAAGAAATATAAAAAACAAACTACACATAAACCATGACATAAACATTATACAGGTTGAGTATCCCATATCCAAATATTCCGAAATACGGAATATTCCGAAATACGGAATGTTTGGAGTAGAACAGAGATAGTGAAACCTTTGTTTTCTGATGGCTCAGTGTACACAAAGTTTGTTTAATACACAAAGTTATTAAAAATATTGTATTAAATGACCTTTAGGCTGTGTGTATAAGGTGTATATGAAACATAAATGAACTGTGTGAATGTACACACACTTTGTTTAATGCACAAAGTTATTAAAAATATTGGCTAAAATTACCTTCGGGCTGTGTGTATAAGGTGTATATGAAACATAAATGCATTCTGTGCTTAGACTTGGGTCCCATCACCACGATATCTCATTATGGTATGCAATTATTCCAAAATACGGAAAAATCCCATATCCAAAATACCTCTGGTCCCAAGCACTTTGGATAAGGGATACTCAACCTGTACTCATAAGACAATATTGCAGTGTCACAATATCAGTTGTTGACATATAAAAGCAATGGCAGAGTTAAGATGCCAAGGCCAAGCTGATTAGTGTCTCTATCTGTAAAAGCGACACTGTTGCACAGTCAGTTTCAGTTTTTCAGTCCTTTATATACTGTTTACTGGATTACTGTACCTGTGTGTGTGTGTGTGTGTGTGTGTGTGTGTGTGTGTGTATGTATGTGTGTGTATGTATATATATATATATATATGTATATATATATATATATATATATATATATATATATATATATATATATATATATATAATTTGTGCTCATAAGTTTACATACCCTGGCAGAATTTGTGATTTTCTGGCCATTTGTCAGAGAATATGAATGATAACTCACAAACTTTTCTTTTACTCATGGTTAGTGGTTGGGTGAAGCCATTTATTGTCAAACAACTAACTCACAAACTTTTCTTTTACTCATGGTTAGTGGTTGGGTGAAGCCATTTATTGTCAAACAACTGTGTTTACTCTTTTTAAGTCATAATGACAACAGAAACTACCCCACAAATCCGTTCATTGATGAACTAAGGACGTTATTACTACATTATCTTCACAATAAGGTACTCAGTAAAGACGAATTCCAATTCCTGATGGTGTCTACTCCAACTATCCCTGTGTTTTACTTTTTGCCTAAGATACACAAGTCCTTAAAACCTCCAGGACGACCCATTATAGCAGGGATTGGGTCGCTAACATCCAACTTATCTGAGTACATTGACTTTTTTTGAGCAAGTATGTGAGAAACTTACCCTCATACCTAAAGGACACAAGCAGTTTCTTAGCACTTGTGACACAGATTGAATGGAAGGACACTTACTTATGGGTGACGATCGACGTCCAAAGCCTATACACCTGCATTGAACATGATAAAGGCATTGAAGCTTGTCGGAAATTTCTGGATAGAGATAACGAGATGTCGCTTTTACATAAAAATGGAATCTGTGATTTTATAAGATTTATTTTAAGTCACAACTATTTTTTAAATTTTTTAGTCTTTTTTTCTTACAAATATGCGGGACTGCTATAGGGACGATATTCACCCCAAGTTTCGCAAACTTGCTGATGGGTAGTTGGGAAGAGGTTTGTATTTATGCCAACAATCCATTCTGGAAAATCCTGAAGTTGTACAAGAGATGTATAGACGACCTCATAATCATTTGGGAAGGTGACGAAGCATCTTTTCTGGAGTTTTTTAAATTGATTTCAAACAACAGTTTTAATTTAAAACTTACATACAAGATTGACCGCGAGAAGGTGGAATATCTCGACTTGGTGTTGAGAGGAGAAGGAAAAAGATAACCACCTCAAATTTTATCAAGACAGTAGACACTAATAGTTACTTGCACTTTAACAATTGCCATGCCAAGCATTGGAAAAACAATATACCTTTCTCTGACGTCCTAGTGGATGCTGGGAACTCCGTAAGGACCATGGGGAATAGCGGCTCCGCAGGAGACTGGGCACAAAAGTAAAAGCTTTAGGACTACCTGGTGTGCACTGGCTCCTCCCCCTATGACCCTCCTCCAAGCCTCAGTTAGATTTTTGTGCCCGGCCGAGAAGGGTGCATTCTAGGACTCTCCTGAGATTCTAGGAAAAAGTTTAGTTTTAGGTTTTTATTTTCAGTGAGACCTGCTGGCAACAGGCTCACTGCATCGAGGGACTAAGGGGAGAAGAAGCGAACCTGCCTGCTTGCAGCCAGCTTGGGCTTCTTGGCTACTGGACACCATTAGCTCCAGAGGGACCGAACACAGGCCCAGCCTCGGAGTCCGGTCCCAGAGCCGCGCCGCCGGCCCCCTTACAGAGCCAGAAGCAAGAAGAGGTCCGGAAAATCGGCGGCAGAAGACATCAGTCTTCACCAAGGTAGCGCACAGCACTGCAGCTGTGCGCCATTGCTCCTCAGGCACACTTCACACTCCGGTCACTGAGGGTGCAGGGCGCTGGGGGGGGGCGCCCTGAGCAGCAATAAAAACACCTTGGCTGGCGAAAATACATCACATATAGCCCCCAGGGCTATATGGATGTATTTTAACCCCTGCCAGAATACAGCAAAAAGCGGGAGAAAAGTCCGCCGAAAAGGGGGCGGGGCCTATCTCCTCAGCACACTGGCGCCATTTTCCCTCACAGCTCCGCTGGAAGGACGTCTCCCTGACTCTCCCCTGCAGTCCTGCACTACAGAAAAGGGTAAAACAAGAGAGGGGGGCACTAATTAGGCGCAGTATTAACATAACAGCAGCTATAAGGGGAAAAACACTTATATAAGGTTATCCCTATATATATATATATATATATATATATAGCGCTCTGGTGTGTGCTGGCATACTCTCCCTCTGTCTCCCCAAAGGGCTAGTGGGGTCCTGTCCTCTATCAGAGCATTCCCTGTGTGTGTGCTGTGTGTCGGTACGATTGTGTCGACATGTATGAGGAGGAAAATGATGTGGAGGCGGAGCAATTGCCTGTAATGGTGATGTCACCCCCTAGGGAGTCGACACCTGAGTGGATGGGCTTATGGAAGGATTTACGTGATAGTGTCAGCTCTTTACAAAAGACAGTTGATGACATGAGACAGCCGGCTACTCAGCTTGTGCCTGTCGGGGCGTCTCAAAGACCATCAAAAACGCCCGTTACCTCAGATGGCAGATACAGACGCCGACACGGATACTGACTCCAGTGTCGACGGTGAAGAGACGAATGTGACTTCCAGTAGGGCCACACGTTACATGATTGAGGCAATGAAAGATGTTTTACACATTTCTGATAGTACAAGTACCACTAAAAAGGGTATTATGTTTGGTGAGAAAAAACTACCCGTAGTTTTTCCTGCATCTGATGAATTAAATGGTGTGTGATGAAGCGTGGGTTTCCCCCGATAAAAAACTGTTAATTCCTAAAAAGTTATTGGCATCATACCCTTTCCCGCCAGAGGATAGGGCACGTTGGGAAACACCCCCTAGGGTGGATAAAGCGCTCACACGCTTGTCAAAACAGGTGGCACTACCGTCTCCTGATACGGCCGCCCTTAAGGAACCTGCTGACAGAAAGCAGGAGAATATCCTAAAATGTATATACACACATACTGGTGTTATACTGCGACCAGCAATCGCCTCAGCCTGGATGTGCAGTGCTGGGGTGGCTTGGTCGGATTCCCTGACTGACAATATTGATACCCTGGATAGGGATAGTATATTACTGACTATAGAGCATTTAAAAGATGCCTTTTTATATATGCGTGATGCACAGAGGGATATTTGCCGACTGGCATCAAGAGTAAGTGCGCTGTCCATTTCTGCCAGAAGGGGGTTATGGACGCGGCAGTGGTCAGGTGATGCGGATTCCAAAAGGCATATGGAAGTATTACCTTATAAACGGGAGGAGTTATTTGGGGTAGGTCTATCAGACCTGGTGGCCACGGCAACTGCTGGGAAATCCACATTTTTACCCCAGGTAGCCTCTCAACATAAGAAGACGCCGTATTATCAGGCGCAGTCCTTTCGGCCCCATAAGGGTAAGAGGGCAAAAGGCTCCTCATTTCTGCCCCGTGGCAGAGGAAGAGGAAAAAGGCTGCAGCAGACAGCCAGTTCCCAGGAACAGAAGCCCTCTCCCGCTTCTGCCAAGTCCTCCGCATGACGCTGGGGCTTTACAAGCGGACTCGGGTACGGTGGGGGCCCGTCTCAAGAATTTCAGCGCGCAGTGGGCTCACTCACAAGTGGACCCCTGGATCCTTCAGGTGGTATCTCAGGGGTACAAATTGGAATTCGAGACGTCTCCCCCTCGCCGTTTCCTAAAGTCTGCTTACCGACGTCTCCCTCCGACAGGGAGGCGGTATTGGAAGCCATTCACAAGCTGTATTCTCAGCAGGAAGCCGGACGGCTCGGTGAGACCTATTTTAAATCTAAAATCTTTGAACACTTACATACAGAGGTTCAAATTCAAGATGGAGTCACTCAGAGCAGTGATCGCGAACCTGGAAGAAGGGGATTATATGGTGTCTCTGGACATCAAGGATGCTTACCTCCATGTCCCAATTTACCCTTCTCATCAAGGGTACCTCAGGTTTGTGGTACAGAACTGCCACTATCAGTTTCAGACGCTGCCGTTTGGATTGTCCACGGCACCCCGGGTCTTTACCAAAGTAATGGCCGAAATGATGATACTCCTTCGAAAGAAAGGAGTTTTGATTATCCCTTACTTGGACGATCTCCTGATAAGGGCAAGATCCAGGGAACAGTTGGTAGTCGGAGTAGCACTATCTCAAGTAGTGCTGCGGCAGCACGGTTGGATTCTCAATATCCCAAAATCGCAGCTGATCCCGACGACACGTCTTCTATTCCTAGGAATGATCCTGGACACAGTCCAGAAAAAGGTGTTTCTCCCGGAAGAGAAAGCCAGGAAGTTATCCGAGCTAGTCAGAAACCTCCTAAAACCAGGACAAGTATCAGTGCATCAATGCACGAGGGTCCTGGGAAAAATGATGGCTTCCTACGAAGCAATCCCATTCGGCAGATTCCACGCAAGAACATTTCAGTGGGACCTGCTGGACAAATGGTCCGGATCGCATCTCCAGATGCATCAGCGGATAACCCTGTCCCCAAGAACAAGGGTGTCTCTCCTGTGGTGGTTGCAGAGTGCTCATCTTCTAGAGGGCCGCAGATTCGGCATTCAGGACTGGGTCCTGGTGACCACGGATGCCAGCCTGAGAGGCTGGGGAGCAGTCACAAAGGGAAGAAATTTCCAGGGCTTGTGGTCAAGCCTAGAGACATCACTTCACATAAATATTCTGGAGTTAAGGGCCATTTACAATGCTCTAAGCCAAGCAAGACCTCTGCTTCAAGGTCTGCCGATACTGATCCAGTCGGACAACATCACGGCAGTCGCCCACGTAAACAGACAGGGCGG
Organism: Pseudophryne corroboree; assembly: GCF_028390025.1. NCBI lineage: Eukaryota > Metazoa > Chordata > Amphibia > Anura > Myobatrachidae > Pseudophryne > Pseudophryne corroboree. The sequence continues at coordinate 280,210,825 of NC_086448.1, forward strand.
CACAAGAAGCAGGAGGGCAATGGCAGAAGCTGCAAGGATTCTTCGCTGGGCGGAAAATCATGTGATAGCACTGTCAGCAGTGTTCATTCCGGGAGTGGACAACTGGGAAGCAGACTTCCTCAGCAGGCACGACCTCCACCCGGAAGAGTGGCGACTTCACCTAGAAGTCTTCCACATGATTGTAAACCGTTGGGAAAAACCAAAGGTGGACATGATGGCGTCCCGCCTCAACAAAAAACTGGACAGGTATTGCGCCAGGTCAAGGGACCCTCAGGCAATAGCTGTGGACGCTCTGGTAACACCGTGGGTGTACCAGTCAGTGTATGTGTTCCCTCCTCTGCCTCTCATACCCAAGGTATTGAGAATTATAAGACGGAGAGGAGTGAGAACTATACTCGTGGCTCCGGATTGGCCAAGAAGGACTTGGTACCCGGAACTTCAAGAGATGCTCACAGAGGACCCATGGCCTCTACCTCTAAGAAGGGACCTGCTCCAGCAAGGACCCTGTCTGTTCCAAGACTTACCGCGGCTGCGTTTGACGGCATGGCGGTTGAACACCGGATCCTGAAAGAGAAAGGCATTCCGGAGGAAGTCATCCCTACCCTGATCAAAGCCAGGAAGGATGTAACCGTAAAGCATTATCACCGCATTTGGCGGAAATACGTTGCTTGGTGCGAGGCCAGGAAGGCCCCTACGGAGGAATTTCAACTGGGTCGATTCCTACATTTCCTGCAAACAGGAGTGTCTATGGGCCTCAAATTGGGATCCATTAAGGTTCAGATTTCGGCCCTGTCGATTTTCTTCCAGAAAGAACTGGCTTCAGTGCCTGAAGTTCAGACGTTTGTCAAGGGGGTGCTGCATATACAGCCTCCTTTTGTGCCTCCAGTGGCACCTTGGGATCTCAATGTAGTTTTGGGGTTCCTAAAATCACATTGGTTTGAACCGCTTAAATCTGTGGATTTAAAATATCTCACATGGAAAGAGTGGTCATGCTGTTGGCCTTGGCTTCGGCCAGGCGCGTGTCAGAATTGGCGGCTTTATCCTATAAAAGCCCTTACCTGATTTTTCATACGGACAGGGCAGAATTAAGGACTCGTCCTCAATTTCTCCCTAAGGTGGTTTCAGCGTTTCACCTGAACCAGCCTATTGTGGTACCTGCGGCTACTAGGGACTTGGAGGACTCCAAGTTGCTGGACGTAGTCAGGGCCCTGAAAATATGTTTCCAGGACGGCTGGAGTCAGAAAATCTGACTCGCTGTTTATCCTGTATGCACCCAACAAGCTGGGTGCTTCTGCTTCTAAGCAGACTATTGCTCGTTGGATTTGTAGTACAATTCAGCTTGCACATTCTGTGGCAGGCCTGCCACAGCCAAAATCTGTAAAAGCCCATTCCACAAGGAAGGTGGGCTCATCTTGGGCGGCTGCCCGAGGGGTCTCGGCTTTACAACTTTGCCGAGCAGCTACTTGGTCAGGGGCAAACACGTTTGCTAAATTCTACAAATTTGATACCCTGGCTGAGGAGGACCTGGAGTTCTCTCATTCGGTGCTGCAGAGTCATCCGCACTCTCCCGCCCGTTTGGGAGCTTTGGTATAATCCCCATGGTCCTTACGGAGTTCCCAGCATCCACTAGGACGTCAGAGAAAATAAGAATTTACTTACCGATAATTCTATTTCTCGTAGTCCGTAGTGGATGCTGGGCGCCCATCCCAAGTGCGGATTGTCTGCAATACTTGTACATAGTTATTGTTAACTAAATCGGGTTATTGTTGTTGTGAGCCATCTTTCCAGAGGCTCCTCTGTTATCATGCTGTTAACTGGGTTCAGATCACAGGTTGTACGGTGTGATTGGTGTGGCTGGTATGAGTCTTACCCGGGATTCAAAATCCTTCCTTATTGTGTACGCTCGTCCGGGCACAGTATCCTAACTGAGGCTTGGAGGAGGGTCATAGGGGGAGGAGCCAGTGCACACCAGGTAGTCCTAAAGCTTTTACTTTTGTGCCCAGTCTCCTGCGGAGCCGCTATTCCCCATGGTCCTTACGGAGTTCCCAGCATCCACTACGGACTACGAGAAATAGAATTATCGGTAAGTAAATTCTTATTTTTTAACAAATCTCAAGGATCAAAAGGAATTGCAGTATGAAAGAAGATGGAGACCAGCAAATACTAAGCTATGCCGAGAGATTCAGGGAAAGGAATTACCCGGATAAGACTATTAGTGATGCCATCGCTAAAGTGGGAAAAAGACAGAGAAGTAGATGTTACAAAGAAACACGATCCAGGAAATACATTTGTTCCTTTTGTCACCAACTTCAGTTGTCAGGAGGACATTATTAGAAATTCATTAAAGAGAAACTGGAATATTCTTTTAATGGATCCCATACTCAAGGATCTTCTTCCACCCCAACCAAAGATCGTATATATAGGAAGACAAAAAGCCTGAAGGAGATTTTAGCACCGAGCCTATTCAGAGAAAAAACTAAACCCACAAACACAATTTAAGTGTCAAGGATGCTATAAATGTGGTGGATGTAATATCTGCAAGTTCGTACACGCAAAAAGGAAACTCTTCGATAACCACGACCTTTCTAAAGAATATAAGATAAAAGACTTTATAAACTGCAACTCAAATATGGTCATATATAAATATACTGGAATGCACATGTAGGATGGAATATGTGGGGAAGACCAAAAGGACCCTCAAATTGCGCATCCAGGAGCATGTGCGAAACATTAAATATAAAATTACCACACATGCCATATATAGACACTTCAGGAAAAACATAACTGCAACCGGGTCGATTTTTCATTTAAAGCTATAGAGTTAGTAAAATTAGGAGAGGGGGGTAGGAGACATCCTTAAGAAACTTTCTAAAAGAGATATGTTTTGGATTTTTGAGTTAGGTACCCTCTCCCCCTTGGGCTTTAATGAATCTTTTGAGATTGCACCTTTCTTATGAATTTCATACGAATCTTTTATGAATTAGAATGGCCGTCTACGTGCATTTTATTTATCCATTTTTACTTATATTTTACTTTTTGCACTAATGTCACTTTACTCACACAGTCACTTTATATATTCCTATATATTTCTTATATATTTTACCTTTTTTAGGATTGTCACATATTTATGAAATAATACTCATTGAGATTTCCATATTAGCACAGATCACGGAATCAATTGGAATCATCACTTCAGCTGCTTATATATCTCTTATACAGGACTACTCAATTTATGGACCACCAAAGGATTTATAATATCAATGAATCTTATTTAAGATTGGACTAGCACTTTGCTGACATCCTAACAGATGAACTGTGCATACAAAATAATATTGTATTAATTTGCTACACATCCTGAGTCCGCAACAACGACTAACTCTCCGTGACCGGAAGTCTTCTTGCGCTCCACGGCCCCACTTCCGCGTTCCACGACCTACAGGAAGTGCATTCCATTGAGCTGACAGGAAGCACGGTGTGCAGGTCAGCAGTGTATAGCGCACAGGAGCGCTCGGAAATGTGATCCCTGGCTGACTTCCTTTTAGCTAAAGCCTGTTTATGTTAAGACACTAGTAGCCATATACTTACATGTTACTCCATTGTTGCACTTATATTGGTTTTAACACATTCGTCGCTTTTGGGGCCGAAAGTGACGTCAATTACGTATCACAAATGCGTTTTAAGAAAGTTGCTCTAGTTTTTAACATTAGATTGACATTTTGCAATTAAGCGATAACCCCCGTTTTTTATCTTTCTCTACTCTCCATTACAAATTAAAGAGTTTTTGTATGTATTGCTAATCACTTCCTGTCAGTTGATGACAGGAAGTGAGGTCATGTTTGTTCCACATGTCTCCACCATCTTAAGTGCCAGAGGTATAAATACATCTAAATGCCTCTGGGACATTATCCCCTTGATGAAGTACTTTGCATTAGGACGAAACGCGTCGGGTGTTACCCTGGACCCTCTTTTGATGGACAGATAAGCTTTTATATCAATTGTTTCTTGTATGTATGATACCTGCTCGTTTTAAACCGTGGGTTTAATTTATGTACTTAAGTAAATGTGAAGGGAGATATCCTGGACCCTATTTTTATGGACAGATAAGCTTCTATATCATTTGTTTCTTGTACGTGCGATACCTGCTCGTTTTAAACCGTGGATATATTTTATGTACTTAATTAAATGTGAAAAATTATCTTTCTACTACGCTATTGTGGAGTGTGATATTCTGGGAGCATTTCCAATTAACACTCACTAAGTAGAAAAATGCTATAAGTACATATAGGTTTAAACGGTACACACTATTGGTTGTTTCTTTTTCTCTTTTGCATATCACTGTGATGATATTGGTCTGAGGATAGAAGAGTCCTATCTGAGATAAGTGCTTGTCCCATTTTTTTTCACTAAATTTCATTTTATGTCCCCACCGTCATTTTCTGGGCATTATTAGGCGCTGATTACTTCTATTTTTTACACATTCTAATCGCCATAATTTGTTATCTGCTGCCACCCACGTTTGTGAGGAATGCATGTGAAAATATTTTAATTATAATAAAATATTTTAATATTTTACTACAGATTATATTTGACCCACATGAGCGCACACTTATACATTTTGACTATATATATATATATATATATATATATATATATATATATATATATATATATATATATATATAAATATAAATAAAACCAAATGTTGTCCGGCACTCAAAGCCAATGAGTGATGCTGTGCTGCGGTGCCCTCCTTGTGGGACTTGTATCCCAATGTGTAGTTCCAAGAATAAAGCAGGCGGCACTCAGCAGACTGGAATCTGTTATAACTTTAATAGCAAATAGCTGACATGTTTCGGAGTTTCCTCCGTCCTCAGGGCAGTATACTGCCCTGAGGACGGAGGAAACTCCGAAACATGTCGGCTATTTGCTATTAAAGTTATAACGGATTCCAGTCTGCTGAGTGCCGCCTGCTTTATTCTTGGAACTATGTATATATATATATATATATATATATATATATAGTAGTATGGTTTGCCGGCGTCCGGGTTCCCGAATGCCGACAGCAGGGCGAACGGGCACGGTGGCGTGCTATGCTATTCTCCCTCCAGGGGGTTTGTGGACCCCCAAGAGGGAGAATGGGTGTCGGTATGCCGGGTATCGAAATACTGGCGCCGGTATACTGAGCGGCCGGGATCCCACCAGCCGACAAACTGAATACCACCTGTGTGTGTGTATATATATATATATATATATATATATATGTATGTGTGTGTGTGTGTGTGTGTGTGTGTGTGTGTGTATATATATATATATATATATATATATATACTGCTCAAAAAAATAAAGGGAACACTAAAATACCACATCCTAGATCTGAATGTATGAAATATTCTTATTAAATACTTTGTTCTTTACATAGCTGAATGTGCTGACAAGAAAATCACACAAAAATTATCAATGGAAATCAAATTTATTAACCCATGGAGGTCTGGATTTGGAGTCACACTCAAAATTAAAGTGGAAAAACACACTACAGGCTGATCCAACTTTGATGTAATGTCCTTAAAACAAGTCAAAATGAGGCTCAGTAGTGTGTGTGACCTCCCTACAACGCCTGGGCATGCTCCTGATGAAGTGGCGGATGGTCTCCTGAGGGATCTCCTCCCAGACCTGGACTAAAGCATTCGCCAACTCCTGGGCAGTCTGTGGTGCAACGTGGCGTTGGTGGATGGAGCGAGACATGATGTCCCAGATGTGCTCAATTGGATTCAGGTCTGGGGATCGGGCGGGCCAGTCCATAGCATCAATGCCTTCGTCTTGCAGGAACTGCTGACACACTCCAGCCACATGAGGTCTAGCATTGTCTTGCATTAGGAGGAACACAGGGCTAACCACACCAGCATATGGTCTCACAAGGGGTCTGAGGATCTCATCTCGGTACCTAATGGCAGTCAGGCTACCTCTGGCGAGCACATGGAGGGCTGTGTGGCCCCCCAAAGAAATGCCACCCCACACCATTACTGACCCGCTGCCAAACCGGTCATGCTGGAGGATGTTGCAGGCAGCAGAACGTTCTCCTTGGCGTCTCCAGACTCTGTCACGTCTGTCACATGTGCTCAGTGAGAACCTGCTTTCATCTATGAAGAGCACAGGGCGCCAGTGGCAAATTTGCCAATCTTGGTGTTCTCTGGCAAATGCCAAACGTCCTGCACGGTGTTGGTCTGTAAGCACAACACCCACCTGTGGACGTCGGGCTCTCATACCACCCTCATGGAGTCTGTTTCTGATCGTTTGAGTAGACACATGCACATTTGTGGCTTGCTAGAAGTCATTTTGCAGGGCTCTGGCAGTGCTCCTCCAGTTCCTCCTTGCACAAAGGCGGAGGTAGCGGTCCTGCTGCTGGGTTGTTGCCCTCCTACGGCCTCCTCCACGTCTCCTGATGTACTGGCCTGTCTCCTGGTAGCGCCTCCATGCTCTGGACACTACGCTGACAGACACGGCAAACCTTCTTGCCACAGCTCGCATTGATGTGCCATCCTGGATGAGCTGCACTACCTGAGCCACTTGTGGGTTGTAGACTCCGTCTCATGCTACCACTAGAGTGAAAGCACCGCCAGCTTTCAAAAGTGACCAAAACATCAGCATAACAGAAAGCATAGGAGCTGAGAAGTGGACTGTGGTCACCACCTGCAGAACAACTCCTTTATTGGGGGTGTCTTGCTAATTGCCTATAATTCCCACCTTTTGTCTATTCCATTTGCACAACAGCATGTGAAATTGATTGTCAATCAGTGTTGCTCCCTAAGTGGACAGTTTGCTTTCACAAAAGTGTGGTTGACTTGGAGTTACATTGTGTTGTTTAAGTGTTCCCTTTTGTTTTTTTGAGCAGTGTGTATATGTGTGTGTGTGTATGTATGTATGTATGTATGTATATATATATATATATATATATATATATATGTATATAATCCATGCGTAAATGCTCCGGTGCCTTCCTAGGGGTGAAATGACCCCAATATAGACTGGAAGGTATAGGCGGCACTCAAAGTCTTGCACACTCAATTAAAGTGAAAAAGCCATGTGCATTTATTGACGTTTCGGAGGGCGAACCTCCTTCCTCAGAACACTGCATGTGTTTTTGTATTTTCACAACCAGCATCGGGCTCCACTAGCTAAAGAGATAATGCCACAGCCGGGGGACACTTTTATACTGGTCCCTGCGGCCGTGGCATTAAATCCCCAACTAGTCACCCCTGGCCGGGGTACCCTGGAGGAGTGGGGACCCCTTAAATCAAGGGGTCCCCCCCTCCAGCCACCCAAGGGCCAGGGGTGAAGCCCGAGGCTGTCCCCCCCCCCCCCCCCCCCCCAATCCAAGGGCTGCGTATGGGAGGCTGATAGCCAAGTGACAAAAATAAAGAATATTGTTTTTTGTAGCAGAACTACAAGTCCCAGCAAGCCTCCCCCGCAAGCTGGTACTTGGAGAACCACAAGTACCAGCATGCGGTGGAAAAACGGGCCCGCTGGTACCTGTAGTTCTGCTGCAAAAAAAAATACCCAAATAAAAACAGTACACGCACACTGTGAAAGTAAAACTTTATTACATACATGCACGCCGACACACACATACTTACATATGTTCACTCGCCGACTCTGTCCACTTCTCCAAGTAGAATCCATGGGGTACCTGAAAACAAAATTATACTCACCATAATCCAGTGTAGATCTGTCCTCTTCTTTTTTGTAATCCACGTACTTGGCATAAAAACAAACCGGAAAACCCGATCCACGCACTGAAAGGGGTCCCATGTTTACACATGGGACCCCTTACCCCGACTGCTGAGACCCCCCGTTACTCCTGTCACAGAGGGTCCCTTGAGCCAATCAGGGAGCGCCACGACGTGGCACTCTCCTGATTGGCTGTGCGCGTCTGAGCTGTCAGGCGGCGCATAGCACTGCCGCTCCATTATCTTCAATGGTGGGAACTTTGCGGTCAGCGGTGAGGTTACTCGCGGTCAGCCGCTGTTTTTATTTGGGTATTTTTTTTGCAGCAGAACTACAGGTATCAGTGGGCCCATTTCCCCCCCCGCATGCTGGTACTTGTGGTTCTCCAAGTACCAGCTTGCGGGGGAGGCTTGCTGGGACTTGTAGTTCTGCTACAAAAACAATATTCTTTATTTTTGTCACTTGGCTATCATTCCTCCATCCGCAGCCCTTGGATGGGGGGGACAGCCTCGGGCTTCACCCCTGGCCCTTGGGTGGCTGGAGTGGGGGACCCCTTGATTTACTCCTCCAGGGTACCCCGGCCAGGGGTGACTTGTTAGTGATTTAATGCCACGGCCGCAGGGACCGATATAAAAGTGTTCCCCGGCTGTGGTATTATCTCTCTGACTAGTGGAGCCCGGTGCTGGTGTTAAAAATACAGGGGACCCCTACGTTTTTTGTCCCCCGTATTTTTGGCACCAGGACCGGACGCAGAGCCCGGTGCTGGTTGTGAAAATACGGGGGATCCCCTGTCATTCCCCCCCCCCCCCCCGTATTTTTACAACTAGGACCGGCTCAAAGAGCCGGAGGCTGGTTATGCTTAGGAGGGGGGACCCCACGCATTTTTTTTCACGATTTTTTACTCCGTTTTGTGACGTCCATGAAGTCGAATCCAGGACGCACACTATCCTCAATTGGTCCGTTTTTCGACAGTGGGACTGTCGAATTCGTTTTTTATTGAATATGTCGAATTCGGGTCCCGGCGGGATGGGTGTCTGACTGTTGAATTGTGTCGAATTTAAAACGGTTGAATTCCAGACGGAATTCAACCGCAATTGCATATACCCCTATATTTGGTAAATCCAATAGTGTACATTTTGGTTTCCTATAGATGTGCCTTTTCTTGAAAGCAGAGAGCAATGATTCACATAGTGTTTGTGTATCTCACCTTATTCACAAAGCTTATTTCGGAGTCTGACCTTTCGCACCGGCTGGCTTGGAGTGTACATCCTGGCCTTTGTCTGTCAGTGTTTGTTAATGAGTAATATTTTCTTTGAATGATAGTGACTATGACAATCATACCATTATGGAACAGCAGTCAGCATTTTTTCTACTGGCCACTACTTATCTTGCAGAAAAATACAATTCTTGCATTGTTTGAGTCCATTAAAGACATTTAGATAGGAGTGGGATTTCCCGCAAGCAAATCCCATTAAAGGATTGTGAATGTGTGTGTTTAATTTAGATGTTTGTAAATGTTGTGTATTTTTTAAGTTATAAAATAGCCTTATAACTTATGTTACATCAGTGTTTTTTTCTGTTATATTCCTTGCTTTGTACGGATCTATTATAATTATACTATACAAATAATGAAGTATAGTTTTTTGTTACAGTGCCCGGTATGATTTTGTAAGAAAAGTCCAGCCAGTGACAGTGCATTCACATGTTGGATGGCCTTTTCTTAACTCACAATAGCTAGCAATATTTCATGTATGTGCGAAATGCTGGTGTATTTGGTACATTACTGGGTTACTGATCTTATTCAGAATTGGACTGGAGGAGTAAGATGTCGACATTCTGTATGGACAGGCAGCAGAGGGATAGGGTTAGGCTGTGGGGGTGGTGAAGTTAGGGTTAGGCACTAGGGGGATCGTTAAGGATAGGATTAGTAACAATCACAGTCCGTAGCTCATCTAGATCCACTGGAAGTTATCATCACCTGTCCGCTGGTCCCGAAAGACAATGGAGGTCCAACTTACTAGGTGAGTCTCCACAATGGAGACATTTTGCCTACATTATAATCATGTTGACATGATACATGTCAGTGTGGACATGCCAAGCATGTCGACATTCTCATAGTAACCTTATGAATGGCGACAAAATATACCACCTCTGTTAAGTCTGTGGAGCTGTCTAGCTTTTACCCTAGGTAACAGTCGGTGCAGAATAAAAAATATGGAAAAAGTATTAAAAATAAATTTAAAAAAAAGGGTAAATAGGGCTGGTCAAGCAACATAAATCACCTTGCAGATCGTTTCCATTCTACATTTTTTTTTTCGTTAAAAATATTTTTGAATGACATAGTTCTTGACAAATAGTTCTAGCTTTTAATTCCTGAATAATTCATATATTATCAGTATTTGCATTGTTTTAAATTAATTAGACATTTGTTAATTTTACTTTAGTTGAACCCATTCTTTCTTATTGTGGATCAGGCTAAATTGGAACTAAAGCTTTGCTCCAAGTGTATAATTGCTGCAGGAGGCTTGTTCTGGTCACATTTGCTTTGTCTGATGATGGTTTGTTTTTTTAAGTGTGTGATGCACAGTGCTCCTCTCCTGGGCAGCAGGTGCTGTCACATCTTATAAATGGATTTTCCATCTGACTGACTTCTGTTTTAGAGATTACTCTGCTAAGATTAAGTCTTTCCAAGTGACAGTAGTTTAATAATTTCCACAGAGGTGAATGTTTCATTTACAGACCTCTACAGTTTTAAAGCAAATTCAGCGTGCTAAAAATATTTATCTTTAGTTCAGCCACATTATTGCTTTATAGTATGCCTTGTATCACTCAGACCGTATGTGTGATTGCTGAAATAGGGGGATTATCAGTCTTGTTTTTAGTGGAAGGAATTGAAACATTCTGAAGACTTATCCAATTAGCAGCGGTAAATTTACTATGGATAATTTACTCGCCGGGGGCTATCCTATTAGCAGGGCCGTCTTTTCGTATGGGCTCAATGGGCTCTTGCCCAAGGGCCCCAGGAGTATAAGGGCCCTAGGCTGATAGCTGAGGGTCTCCTCTATCCAGGGGTACCAGATTTTTGAAAATCGGCCCTGGGGAACCAGAGATATCCGACTTGAAAGCAGTGGTCCCCATCCAAGCCTGTTAATTGCTCTTCCCAGCTAGATATCTCGAGTTCTGTCTGACTTAGAGTTTTTCAGAGGATATAATCCAAAAGCTGTGACTCTCCGCTTTTGGTGGACAATGGGAGCTTCTTTCTACTATGCCCAGAACCAGAGATTTCAGCCTTCAAGCAGCTGGTCCCTGTTCCAGCTCCACACGCCTAATATGCAGTTTTAGATTTTCGTTGGTGAATTGCTCTGGCTCCTGAACTCTTATCCCCAAGTCCCCAGTACCTCCTGAAAGATGGGACGCTCTAATATTTTTATCCCATTCAAAGCTAAGAAATATATTTTCAGGAACTAGAGAAATCTGCAGTCAAGCAAGCTGTCCTCCCACCGGAAAATTGTAAATATTAAGCCCACTCCACTATCCACCCCTCCCCTACGTATTAAACACCCCCTACCACCCTGGAAGTCATGTACCATGGCTTCTTCATTCAGCCCAATGCCCTCTTCTACAGTTTAGCCCCATCTGTGCAGTAAAGGAGTAATTAGCAGAAATTACTGCTCCAGGTCCTACATGCTGAGCTGAAGATAGAACACCCCCTACCTCCCGCGAGACATCAAAGCTGCCGCTGATAGCACCCCCCACCCCTACCGCTGGAAGATGGGTAGGGGGCCCAGTGCATTGCTGTGCCCAGGGGCCTTCACTGCTGTTAAGACGGCCCTGCCTATTAGCCCTTATGACGGCAATTTTGGGGGATTTTGTTTTGCCTGCAGGCGGTGAAAACAAAATCCCTGATAAGTATGCATTTTTTTTCTGTGATCACTGTCATTAAAACACACAGGTCCGCGGCCTTTTCACAGATCCTATGTGTCTTCATGCAAACGGGGTAATTTTTTGCACAGAAGAAGCGGGCTATAATAGCCCATTTTTTCAGTGCGAGAAATTACCGCGGCAAATAGGATATCCAATTAGCCGCAATAAATTATCGCAGATAATTGATCCCCCTAGTAAACATTAAAATGAATATCCAAAATACAAGAAAATCATGGACTCTCATTTATATATTTATTTATTAACAGTTTCTTGTATAGTGAAGTAAATTCTGTAGCTCTTAACAATTGGAGAAACTGATAACCTAAAACAAAACAATTGGAAACAACTGTGGAAAAAAAACCAAGACTGTGTAATAACAGACAGTCATAGAGATAGGAAGCCCCTGCTCGCAAGCTTACAATCTCAAGATTATCTGAATAATACTCTACTGTTTAATGTATAATGTACGTGTGTGTATATAATGTATATTATTTATATATAATGTGTTAAAAAACAAACAACTTTTTTTGTTCTAAGGAGCAGTCAGTCCCGTTATGTGCTTTTTTTTTATTGGGACTTTTTTGGGACTTTCATTAGCCATAAACTTTTAACACATTTTGTGTTGTGCAGTAGAATATTGTTCACCTTGGGTTGGGTAGAATATGCAGGCGGTCGGGATGCCGGTGGTCTGAATCCCGACAGAGTAAGTAATACCTTACCCCAATGGCCCCCTAACGCTCCCTCTCCGCAGCCTAAACTTAACCCTCTCAAGTGGCACGTGACCTAACCACCGTGGTTGTGATTCAGTTGCTGGGCGAGTGTCAAGATTTCGGCGGTCGGGATCCCGGCAGTCAAAATTCCAATGCCGGGATCTTGACAGGATTCCGTTCACCTTAACCTCACCAAATGCCAGAAGGGTTGATGGATTGGTTTGGCGGCCCCAAGGCCTGGCCAAGTAGCTCCGCCACTCTGCTTGGTTGACATGCTTATATGGGGTGTGCAGTGAGACCACACCCCTGGATTGTGTTACCTGTGCGTGCACAATGCCAGAGCTGATTCATGTCCCCAGTCTGCCCTTGGTTACCATTAATTTGGTGTGCTAAAACATTTCACCTGTAATCTCTGCAATAGTATTTTTTTTTTTCTTTAACATGTTATTTTATTGAAGCAAATGCATTCAGACATTGTAAATAATCAGAGAAAAGATCTTAAATCATGACAATGTAACAAATAATTCAGACAAACTAGTGAAATAGTTTTTAACACAGCGTACAAGACAGCGTGATAGATTATTATACGGGGAACTAACAAAAGGCGTATGGTAATCACAAGCGAAGTAGATAATGCATTGCTCCAAACTCCATTTTCTCAAAATTTTCCCAACCAAAATGGGGAGAGCATGAGCTACGGCCGTAGCCCATGGTCAAAAAATAAACTACAAACTAAAGTGCCAACTATCTATGCAGTGGAAATTATTTTAAGGCATAAGGTAAAGAAAGTAGGGCTGAAGGGGCTATCAAACATTAATACCTGTATTTCCCTTCCACGAACAAAACAGTATTAAGGAATACCCTAATTCTAATGAGTGGATATAATGGGATATAAAAGAAAAAAACAAAGAAACATATATCCGTGTAGATATCGGTACATGAATAATAGGCCTAAGAAAATCTAAAATAAAATAAAAAACATCTGTGTGTTCATTAGCAGTAAATATTATACTAGTCGATAGGGCATAGACCACTACAGAGTATTCCGCTGAATGACCAGAGTGAGAGAGGTCTTAAAACAAGAACATGAGCATTAAAACCAAATGATACATAACTACAAATACTGTATACTGCAGGCGAACATCATAATAATTACCTGATACGGCCTAATGGGCCAGAGAATAAGGGTGTGACAGATACTGTATATATAAACTTAAGCATAGGGCATATAATGTACTGCAGTAATCTGCTTCAAAAATCTGGTAGGCCACAAAGCACAGACGGGTATATACAATACTGAATCCACTATTCCCTATATTACAAGCAAAAAAAAAAAAAAAAAAAAAAATTCAAATAAAATTAATAACAATAAAAGAAATGTAGGACACGTGTCCAGTAGTACCCTCTACTTTTCATAAACTGGTAGGTGTCATAAAATAAGGTCAGTAGGAAAAAAGAGGTAAAACAAAAGTTATTGACAGCCTCCTCATGTTATTGCCCCTATAAGGCCTGGAAACGGGGATAAGATATACACGTTGGGAGGTAAGACAAATCCCCTTGCGGGCAGCAACCATACAGGTACAAATAGATATGTGTCGACTAGCAACTGCCATTGGTGACAGTGCAAGATTTTCAATGACTGATTCCAAGATGTAGTAGTCATGCCATATAGGGTAGGGGGCTGACATCCGAATGCCCAAGTGTTCAGCAGGTAGTCCACAGTCCATCTTAATATTAGAACACAAGTTGCCCGGAAAGGGAAAAGGGTTGGATGTAGTGGGTTTAATCCCCTCTGGGTACTGAGAACTTGAGGTAGGAGGGCCGGAAATCACAGCAGTTGAAGAGGTTGCATTTATAATAGTGTCTGCGGTCCGGGAGAGGGAATCAGCAGGCATCATCAGTGTCCAAGCGAGACAGAAGGCGGGCTACACGATCCTCCAGGAATGGCATCAGTAAGTCACTAAGTTATTGTGCCAATCGATTTGCAAAGGTGGTATGCATATCCAAAAAGGCAGGGGTCGCCATTAATAACTGTATGTAGGGAAGGTGTGTGGCTTACAGTCCTGGCTAGTAGCAATCTAACTCAGCATTCAGCGTTCCAGCAGAAAAGTTCAATGTGAAGTGAGAAATTTCACAGTGGGCAGCTGTGTTGCAGGTAGGAGGATAAACCCCGACCGCGTATTATTGCTAAAGACGAAAGGAGCACTGTAGGGGAAGCAAGCAAGTACTCCCCCACGATCACGCCCTAAGATGGCTGCGGGCGGTCATACACTCCGGTGTGAAGGAAGCGGCTGCGGACCCGGGACCCAGACACAAAGCTGCAGCAGGATATAAAGGTGTCAGCAGACAGCCTTTGGTGCAGAGTCCTGGGTTGACTGTACACTTTAGAGAGAAGTCTGGAGATCAGGGTCCGGAGTCCATGTAAAAAGCGGCCACTGTGGGTGCCCCGCCCACCGGAAGTCTGTAGTAGTATTTAAACAGGGAATAGATTACTGAACAGAAGAGATCTTAAAGGAAATACTTGATTTAGGATGTTTAACAGCTGTTGAAAGGTTAAGAGATCTATTCCTCGAATAATGTAATAACACGGTGCAGTGCTTTAAAATGAGTGTGGTATGTTGTGTGGTATGTTGTGTTGATACCAGAATGTCGATATAGTCAACATGTTGGCACTGCGTATGTTGGCTTGTCAATGTAGCATTTATCTAGTGTTAATGACCTAATCCTAACCATGGTGAGATTTGAAACCTAACCCTGACCCTAACCATTAAGCAGGGGGAGAAAAACCATTGATGGCGGAGAACCATTGGTTTTCCACCATTGATGACAAAACTATTTGACATCAGCCGCCATCGATGGCCATTCTGATCAGTACCTAATTACTGGCATATAGTGGAAGTGGAAGAAAAATTCCCTCTGAAACAGTCTTCCAGAATTCTGCTTAGGGGACCCAGCCTACCATCTCTAGCCTGTATCTGAGTTCCAAGATGGGCAGATTAAGGTACCCACACCTTTTAATCATTTGTATGTTTTCTCTTACGTCCTAGAAGATGCTGGGGACTCCGTAAGGACCATGGGGTATAGACGGGCTCCGCAGGAGACATGGGCACTATAAAGAACTTTAGAATGGGTGTGCACTGGCTCCTCTGTCTATGCCCCTCCTCCAGACCTCAGTTAGTTCCTGTGCCCAGAGGAGACTGGGTGCATTACAGGGAGCTCTCCTGAGTTTCTCTGAAAAAAAAAAAAGAATTTTGTTAGGTTTTTTATTTTCAGGGAGCACTGCTGGCAACAGGCTCCCTGCATCGTGGGACTGAGGAGAGAGAAGCAGACCTACTTAACTGATAGGCTCTGCTTCTGTGGCTACTGGACACCATTAGCTCCAGAGGAAGTCGGAACGCAGGTCTCCCCTCGCCGTTCGTCCCAGAGCCGCGCCGCCGTCGTCCTCACAGAGCCGGAAAACAGAAGCCGGGTGAGTATAAGAAGAAAGAAGACTTCAAAGGCAGCAGAAGACTTCAGATCTTCCCTGAGGTAAGCACGCAGCGGTAACGCTGCGCACCATTGCTCCCACACACAACACACTGCAGGCACTGATGGGAGCAGGGTGGGCGCCCTGGGCAGCAATATAAACCTCTAGGACTGGCAAATACATATATATAGGCTGCGGAGGCAGTAGATATAAAAATCCCCCGCCAGTATTACAAAATTGAGCGGGACTGAAGCCCGGCGCTGAGGGGGCGGAGCTTGATTCCACAGCAGTAACCAGCTCCATTTTCTCCACAGAGCACTGCAGAGAAGCTGGCTCCCCGGACTCTCCCCTGCTGAACACGGTGACACAGGGCAGAAAAGAGGGGGGGGGGGCATTTGTAAGGCGCAGTGAGTGTATTATACAGATAATTATATATAAAAGCGCTATATTATCTGGGAATTTGTTTCCAGTGGCAGTTGGCGCTGGGTATGTGCTGGCATACTCTCTCTCTGTCTCTCCAAAGGGCCTTATTGGGGAACTGTCTCGTATAAATATATCCCTGTGTGTGTGGGGGTGTCGGTACGAGTGTGTCGGCATGTCTGAAGCGGAAGGCTCATCTAAGGAGGAGGTGGAGCAGATGATTGTGGTGTCTCCGTCGGCAACGCCGACACCTGATTGGTTGGACATGTGGAATGTTTTAAATGCAAATGTGACCTTATTACATAAAAGGATGGACAAAGCAGAGTCCAGGGAAAAAGCAGGGAGTCAATCCATGGCTTTGACTGTGTCACAGGGCCCCTCAGGGTCTCAAAAACGTTCTCTATCCCAAATAGCAGACACTGATACCGACACGGATTCTGACTCCAGTGTCTACTACGATGATGCAAGGTTACACCCAAGGGTGGCCAAAAGTATTCATTATATGATTATTGCAATAAAAGATGTTTTGCATATCACAGATGACCCCTCTGTCCCTGACACGAGGGTGCGCAAGTATAAGGAAAAGAAGCCTGAGGTAACCTTTTCCCCATCTCATGAGCTGAACGAGTTCTTTGAAAAAGCTTGGGTAACTCCAGACAAAAAACTGCAGATTCCCAAGAGGATTCTTATGGCGTATCCTTTCCCTGCACAGGACAGGGTACGGGGTGGACAAGGCTTTAATGCGCTTGTCCAAGAAGGTGGCGCTACCGTCTCCAGACACGGCAGCCCTCAAGGATCCTGCTGATCGCAGACAGGAAACTACCTTGAAATCTATTTATACGCATACGGGTGCTTTACTCAGGCCGGCAATAGCATCGGCATGGGTATGTAGCGCAGTTGCAGCTTGGACAGATACCTTGTCAGCTGACATTGATACCCTAGATAGGGATACCATTTTATTGACCTTAGGTCACATTAAAGACGCAGTCTTATATATAAGAGACGCTCAAAGAGACGTTGGGCTGCTAGGTTTGAGAGCCAACGCCATGGTGATTTCTGCTAGGCGAGCCCTGTGGACCCGCCAATGGATGGGTGATGCCGACTCAAAGAGGCATATGGAGGTTTTACCTTACAAGGGGGAAGTTTTATTTGGGGAAGGTCTCGCGGACCTGGTTTCCACGGCTACCGCGGGTAAATCTACTTTTTTGCCTTTTGTTCCCCCACAGCAAAAGAAAACTCCACAATATCAGATGCAGTCCTTTCGGTCGCATAAGTCCAGAAGAGGTCGGGGCTCATCCTTCCACGTTAGAGGTAAGGGTAGAGGGAAAAGAACGCCTGCTTCGGCTAGTTCCCAGGAACAGAAGTCCTCCCAGGCTTCTACTAAATCCACCGCATGACGCTGGGGCTCCACTGAGGGAGTCCACACCGGTGGGGGCACGTCTTCGACTCTTCAGCCAGGTCTGGGTTCTGTCAGACGTGGATCCTTGGGCGATGGAAATTGTATTCCAAGGCTACAAACTGGAATTCGAAGAGGTGCCCCCTCGCCGATTTTTCAAGTCGGCCTTGCCAGCTTCTCCCCCCAGAGAGGGCAGTAGTGTTAGCTGCAATACAAAAGCTGTGTCAACAAGAAGTGATTATCAAGGTTCCCCTAGTCTAACAGGGGAAAGGGTACTATTCAACCCTGTTCGTGGTCCCGAAGCCGGATGGCTCGGTCAGACCCATTTTAAATCTAAAATCCCTAAACCTGTACTTGAAAAAGTTCAAATTCAAGATGGAATCGCTCCGGGCAGTGATCTCCAGTCTGGAAGGGGAGAATTTTATGGTATCACTAGACATAAAGGATGCATACCTTCATGTCCCCATATATCCTCCTCATCAGGAGTACCTGAGATTCGCTGTACAGGACTGTCATTACCAGTTTCAGGCGTTGCCGTTTGGGCTTCCCACGGCCCCGAGGATTTTCACAAAGGTGATGGCGGAGATGATGGTGTTCCTGCGCAGGCAGGGAGTCACAATTATCCCGTACTTGGACGATCTCCTGATAAAAGCGAGATCGAGAGATCAATTGCTGAAAAGCGTGTCGCTCTCCCTGAGAGTGCTACAACAGCACGGTTGGATTCTAAATCTGCCAAAGTCACAATTGATTCCAACGACTCGACTATCATTCCTAGGCATCATTCTGGACACGGAACAGAAGAGAGTTTTTCTCCCAATGGAAAAAGCCCAGGACCTCCAGAACATGGTCAGAGACCTGCTAAAACCAAAAAGAGTGTCTGTTCATCAATGCACTCGAGTTCTGGGGAAAATGGTGGCAGCCTACGAGGCCATCCCCTTCGGCAGGTTTCATGCGAGGACATTTCAGTGGGACCTTCTAGACAAGTGGTCGGGGTCCCATCTACAAATACATCAGAAGATAAGCCTGTCCCCCAGGGCCAGAGTGTCTCTCCTGTGGTGGCTGCAGAGTGCTCACCTTCTAGAGGGTCGCAGGTTCGGCATTCAAGACTGGGTTCTGATAACCACGGACGCGAGCCAACGTACAGGAATTGAGGGCCATATACAACGGCCTACAACAAGCGGAGAATCTTCTTCGCGACCTACCGGTTCTGGTTCATTCAGACAAGATCATAGCCGTGGCGCATGTAAACCGACAGGGCGGAACAAGGAGCAGAGCAGCAATGGCGGAAGCCACCAGGATTCTTCGCTGGGCGGAAAATCATGTGAGCGCTCTGTCAGCAGTATTCATTCCAGGAGTGGACAACTGGGAAGCAGACTTTGTCAGCAGGCACGATCTCCATCCAGGAGAGTGGGGACTTCATCAAGAGGTCTTTGCAGAAGTGACAAGTTACTGGGGACTCCCTCAAATAGACATGATGGCGTCACGCCTCAACAAGAAGCTTCGGACATATTGTTCCAGGTCGAGGGACCCTCAGGCGATAGCAGTGGACGCGCTAGTAACACCATGGGTGTATCAGGCGGTCTATGTGTTCCCTCCACTTCCACTCATCTCAAAAATATTGAGAATCATAAGAAGAACAAAGGTTCAGACGATACTCATTGTTCCAGATTGGCCTCGAAAGGCCTGGTATCCAGATCTTCAGGAAATGCTCACGGAAGATCCTTGGCCTCTTCCTCTCAGAGAGGACCTGTTACAACAGGGGCCGTGTGTGTTCCAGGACTTACTGCGATTACGTTTGACGGCATGGCGGTTGAACACCAGATCCTAGCTAGGAAAGGTATTCCAGAGGAAGTTGTCCCTACTCTACTTAAAGCTAGGAAGGAGGTAACAGCGAAGCACTATCACCGTATCTGGAGGAAGTATGTGTCTTGGTGTGAATCCAAGAATGCTCCTACGGAGGATTTCCAGCTGGGTCGTTTTCTCCATTTTCTACAGACAGGAGTGGATATGGGCCTAAAGTTAGGCTACATTAAGGTGCAGATTTCGGCCTTATCAATATTCTTTCAGAAGGAATTGGCCTCTCTTCCAGAAGTGCAGACTTTTGTGAAGGGAGTACTGCACATCCAGCCTCCTTTTGTGCCCCCAGTGGCACCGTGGGACCTTAACGTGGTGTTACAGTTCCTTAAATCACATTGGTTTGAACCTCTTCAAACAGTTGACTTGAAATTTCTCACTTGGAAAGTGGTCATGTTATTGGCCTTGGCATCTGCGAAGCGGGTGTCCAAGTTAGGGGCTCTTGTGAGACAAGGCCCCATCTAATTTTCCATGTAGATGGAGCGGAATTGAGAACTCATCCTCAATTTCTACCCAAGGTGGTTTCGTCGTTTCACATGAACCAACCTATTGTGGTGCCTGTGGCTACGGATGTCTTGGTGGATTCCAAGTCCCTTGATGTGGTCAGGGCTTTGAAAATCTATGTAACCAGAACGGCTCATATTAGGAAAACAGAGGCACTGTTTGTCCTATATGCGGCCAACAAGATTGGCGCGCCTGCTTCAAAGCAGACTATTGCACGCTGGATCTGTAACACGATTCAGCAGGTTCATTCTACGGCTGGATTGCCGTTACCAAAATCGGTAAAGGTCCATTCCACTAGGAAGGTGGGTTCTTCTTGGGCGGCTGCCCGAGGTGTCTCGGCGTTACAGCTTTGCCGAGCATCTACTTGGTCGGGTTCAAACATTTTTGCAAAATTCTATAAGTTTGATACCCTGGCTGATGAGGACCTCATGTTTGCTCAATTGGTGCTGCAGGGTCATCCGCACTCTCCCGCCCGGTCTGGAGCTTTGATATAATCCCCATGGTCCTTACGGAGTCCCCAGCATCCTCTAGGACGTAAGAGAAAATAAGATTTTAAACCTACCGGTAAATCTTTTTCTCCTAGTCCGTAGGGGATGCTGGGCGCCCGTCCCAGTGCGGACTGAAATCTGCAATGATTGTACATAGTTATTGATAAGGTTACACAAGGGTTGTGTTACAGTTGAGATTAGGCTGTTGCTGATTTTTGTTGTTCATACTGTTAACTGGTTTATTTATATACCATGTTGTACGGTGTGTTTGTGGTGTGAGCTGGTATGTGTCTCACCCTTAATTAACAAAATGCTTTTCCTCGTAATGTCCGTCTCCTCTGGGCACAGTTCCTATAACTGGAGTCTGGAGGAGGGGCATAGAGGGAGGAACTAGTTCACGCCCATTTAAAGTCTTAAAGTGCCCATGTCTCCTGCGGAGCCCGTCTATACCCATGGTCCTTACGTAGTCCCCAGCATCCTCTACGGACTAGGAGAAAAAGATTTACCGGTAGGTTTAAAATCTTATTTTCACAGTGTGTCGGGGAACGGAGCCTAGCTCTGCCCTTGACACCTGAAAAGCCCCATCCGTGAGCTCTGATTGGCCCGCAGTCCGTGGTACACAAAAGCTGGTATGACCATCGATGGGTGAAACCATCAATTGTTTCCTTCCAGATGGTTTCACACCATTGAGGATATCCATCAATGGTAACCATCAATGGCTAATCCACTGATGGCCATCCATACTCTGCGCTCACTCATAGCCTACAGCCCGGGAAAATCATCCTGGCTGCAGCAGTGCTTTAATATCTACCTCGCTCCACAGGGAGCCAGCTTTCCCCCCATGTGTGGCACTCAGCCCTCCAGTGCTGCGAAGTTGGGAGCTAGGCTTCCGATCCCCAGCGGTTGGCATGCGGTCCTGCAGCCTGGGACTACGTCCTGTCCGCAGCAGTACTTTGACTTTTAACACGCAGTGTGGCTGCGGCCTCTGGCAAGGTCTTAGCTGTGGTGCATCAGACAGTTTTTAAAAGTACATCATGCTTGCCTACTCTCCTGGAATGGTCTGGATGCTCCCTTAAATCGTGTGGCGCTCCCGGCTACCAAAAGAGTGGTCAAGTCTCCTGGCCGGACGCAATCCCCTGGAGTGATCATGGTCTAGGGGGGTGACTTAATTTGCTCTGAATCACGTCATCATGGCCCCTCTCCCTGCCTCATAATGCCGGTAATATAGGCATTGTGTAGCGGGGGACGGGATTACGTGATGCGGTCACGCAACCTGCTCCTCCCCTATTTGGCATCCTACCACGCCTCTCTTATGCCGTGCCACTCCCCTGCTTTGTTGACCTGGCTGACCCCTCCCCGAGAGGGCAGCCAGAATGATGCTATGAATAAAATACAACAAAAAACATGCTATGAATGAAATACAACAAAAAACAAAAAAATACAACAAAAACATTGGTGTATATGAATTTGTCGCCAATAGGTCAGTTGAAATATGGCTCCACAGCATGGGGGTTAACCCCTGCCGTGCTGTGGCCGCCATCAGCCACGTGGGTCGGGGCCCGGTCACACTCCCCATAGGGAGTTATTGGCTGGTGACTACACTGATCATCAAACAATAATTTCTAAGAGGGGCGATTAAATTACACTTGAGGTACCGCCGGAGCTTTGCATATGTGACCTGTGTACATAATAGCAATTAAGGAAATGTATACTCGTTTCCGCTTTTATCTATATGGGCTGCAATCAGAAATGAGCGAGAGATCTGTTGCGAACCGTGTCGGCAAAACATAGTTTGTAATTGAAATGACCCCTCCAATGTACAGTAGGTCTCTGCATGAGGAAGATTGGGCACATCCTTCATCTCCAAGCATATGCATTTTCTATAGTGCAAGGCTGAATTCCGGCAAAGTCCTCACGCAGGACTCTGACACCTTTATGCTCCAGGAAACCTAAAATATCTATCAAGTCCAGTCTTCAATAAATAAAATATCTCAAACCTGCATATTCTGTTTGGTATTTGGAGGTGAGGACTGTTTCCACATAGCAGGGAGTAAAGCTTTAGCTTCATTAAATGGATTTTTAAGCATGGTCTGCATCATCTATCAACAGCATTTACTATTAGTACCACACTGTTTAGCTAATTGGAC
Organism: Pseudophryne corroboree; assembly: GCF_028390025.1. Classification (NCBI taxonomy): domain Eukaryota; kingdom Metazoa; phylum Chordata; class Amphibia; order Anura; family Myobatrachidae; genus Pseudophryne; species Pseudophryne corroboree. Next base: position 280,233,456 of record NC_086448.1, read on the forward strand.
TGCCATTATTTAAATTACCCAATCTAATAGTCACCTATTACTTTTTGTGATGAACTTTGTGATTTGCTTTGAAGATTTTGTTAAATTGTAGTCATTTATTTTTTCTCTTTAAGGTCTTCATGCAAAATGAATATAATTAGAGAAAACAAGGACCTGGCCTGTTTCTATACAACAAAGCATTCCTGGAGGGGAAAGTAAGTTAATTTCATAATGCTTATATCTACAGAAAAGTATAATTTTGCATCGTTAAGCTTTTTCATATGTATCAGAATTGTATGTATGTGTATTGGTTTCCATTTGTGTTCACAAGATGTTTCTTAAATTGAATGTGTGTCATTTAAGGCATGAAAATTATGGTACATTAAGGTCAACATATTTTTATGGATCAGTAGTAGCCTTGCTTATCATTCATGTATTGAATTCTAGCTGTTCTTCGCACGGGAGTTTCTGATTTTCACGGTTGTACATATAAATGAGTGTTAAAAATTTGGTAAATCTATACAGTTAAAATTTGATTACTTAATGTAAGTAAATATGAATACATGGTTCTTGGCGTTACCCAAGAAGCACCCGTAGCGGTGAAAAAGTGACAGGACCATTTTTGTAGTACATTAAATTCAACACACTGGAGATGCAATCCAAATTTTGAGCCAATCGTCCATTTGGGTGTTATCTTTCACGCAACGTAAGACATGCATTGGTAATGACATTATTATGTGAACCCGTTTTTCATCCTCTTAGGGGAGGTTTCTGAAAATTCTAATTACGTAGTTTTCCTTTTTCCCACCTGAAGAATACCTATGTTAAATTTCAGCTTCCCAACATATCGAGAAGTAAGACAATTAGTGATGAGCCAGTCAGTCAGTGAGGGCTTTCATGTAGATGTGTGTGTGTGTGTGTGTGTGTGTGTGTGTGTGTGTGTATGTATGTGCGTATGTATGTGTGTATAAAATAAAATAGTTGTTTATGGCACTCACTGTTCCAATCAAAATAGCCGGGGTGCCTTCCTTAGTAAATACATTCCACATCTGGGTTCCCTGGGGTACCTTTAGCTGTGTACTTCACTTGCTGAGAAAGAACCAAGCAGCTCTCCTCGGACTTTACAGCTTGGTGCATATATTCCAACAATGTAAACAGCAAATACAATCAATTAACAGCCAGTGTGATAACTCCCACTGCCTGTTATGGCGGCATAGCACCTAAAAAAACACCTAAGTGGTGTTGAAACGTCGGTGAATTGCACTATGCACTTTAATTGATTGTGTTTGCTGTTTACATTGTTGGTTTTGATTAATTATTTGGCCTATATTTTCTATGTTGTGGTATACATAATTGTTACGGGTTGCGAAACATAAGCAACAAAATAAAAACATAAGTACTTTGTAGTATATATGGATTCTTTTACAGTGTCTCAGTGCTCTATTCTAGAACTCTCAAACTATATACAGGTTGAGTATCCCATATCCAAAATGCTTGGGACCAGAGGTATTTTGGATATCGGATTATTCCGTATTTTGGAATAATTGCATAACATAATGAGATATCATGGTGATGGGACCCAAGTCTACTCACAAAATGCATTTAAGTTTCATATACCCCTTATACACACAGCCTGAAGGGTAATTTTTGCCAATATTTTTAATAACTTTGTACATTAAACAAAGTGTGTGTACATTCACACAATTCATTTATGTTCCATATACACCTTATACACACAGCCTGAATGTCATTTAATATAATATATTTAATAACTTTGTGTATTAAACAAAGTTTGTGTACAATGAGCCATCATAAAACAAAGTTTTCACTATCTCAGTCCTACTCCAAAAATTCCGTATTTCGGAATATTCCGTATTTCAGAATATTTGGATATGGGATACTCAACCTGTATCTATTTTTACATAGATTTTGCAGTTTTTTCCATACATACAATTCCCTTAATGTTCGAGTCTCTTACTTTTGTAGCAGTCCATTACTGCATGGGGCATCCTAGTTGTTCTTGTCTATGTAATGGGATATTTAATAAGTGCTTGTGCATAGCAGAATACAGCTAGTAAGAAGTGCTTAATTTGATAATTATTATAAAGCCAAACTTTCTTTTCTCATGCATTGTCCAAAGCTTACAACTATGATTGATTGTTATATTATTAATGTATTTATAAAATGTAGATTACTTTCAGTCATTAAAAGAAACACACATCACTGTTCTAACATGAATTGCTAAACTCCCAGTCTGTCGTCACGCAACCCTCAAGCAGCCACCCCCAACCCAACCCAACCCCACCCTGCCCCTACACACCCCAATGGAGCATCCTTATTTTTCTGTTTAAAAACACCATTACAATACAGGATGACTAAATAAGACTTAAAAATGACTAACGTTTAATTATGCTTAACTAGGTTATTTACATAAAGCTGTAGCCATGCTTATATTGCTGTGATGCTGCATGGCGCACTGGGCTGTGACTATTTGCAGCCCGGCATACCATGCAGCAAGCTGTGTTGCAGCATGCCAAATCGCAGCAAAGATGAGCATGTCTACATCTGTATACCTCTCTCATTAGTTTTTAGTCCAGCTATTTTTATACATACTGTTCCCAATCAGGGCACCTGCAGATTTCATCCAGTCTGGAGAAGTATATAGTTGTGCACTATATGTATGGTTTTACTCTGTCTGGATGCTGGAAGTAAGCAGGGGGGTAGTGTAATGCTCTTCCTTACATGAATCCTGTAAATCCATGCCACATTTACTATGAGCTGCCGCTGGTCATGCCATATTTACTGTGAGCTGCTGCTAGGCATGCCACATTTACTGGGAGCTGCCGCGGGGCATGCCACATTTACTGGGAGCTGCCGCGGGGCATGCCACATTTACTGGGAGCTGCCACTGGGCATGCCACATTTACTAGGAGCTGCCGCTGGTCACGCTATATTTACTGTGAACTGCTGCTGGGCATGCCACATTTACTGGGAGCTGCTGCGGGGCATGCCACATTTACTGGGAGCTGCTGCGGGGCATGCCACATTTACTGGGAGCTGCCGCGGGGCATGCCACATTTACTGTGAGCTGCCGCTGGTCATGCCATATTTACTGTGAGCTGCTGCTGGGCATGCCACATTTACTTGGAGCTGCCGCTGGGCATGCCACATTTACTTGGAGCTGCCGCGAGGCATGCCACATTTACTGGGAGCTGCCACTGGGCATGCCACATTTACTGGGAGCTGCCACTGGGCATGCCACATTTACTGGGAGCTGCCGCTGGGCATGCCACATTTACTGGGAGCTGCTGCTGGGCATGCCACATTTATAGGGAGCCGATTCTGGGCGTGCCACGTTTATAGGGAGCTAATGTTCCGCATTTGTATAAGTACAGATATAAGTACTTAACCAATTTATTTCCAGTCAGGAGAGGATAGTGTCTGAATTATCAGAGGTTAACCTGTCACTTAACATTGCTGAACTTCACAGAGAGCAATAGGAGAAAAGGAGAGATGGATATTTTGACTCTTAACTGCACATCACACTGCGCAGTGTGCACAGCATGGGGCAGGGGGAGCCGGGAGGAAGGAGCTGGGCAGCGTCTGAGTCTCCTGATGACGCTCAATACTGCCTGGCATTAAAAAACAAGGGGGTTTACTAATCCTGAAATCCCTGGGATTGAAAGCTCCAATCCTGGGATTGAATCCCGGCCAATTTTAGGCCTAAATCCCGGGATCCCACCAATCCTGGGATTGGCTACCATAGTCCAAATTCCGCCAGCTTCCGGAACGTCCACTTGGCACAGCGTGCTCGGGCGGAGATCTGAGGGGTCCTGGGGAATGGTAAGAGCTATAAATATTTGTTATGCACTGTTGCACTTTATGATTGTTGTATCCTGACAAAGGAAACGAGATCCCCAAAACATTGAATAATTTGCTTCACTGATTCACTAAAGGGCCCCATACACTAAACCGATAATGCCCGATTTCAGCCCAATTCGGGCATTCGGCCCGATATATTGGGTGAAATCGGGCATTTTCAGTGTGCTTTTTTCCCGATTTGATGCGCGTTCCCATGTGCATCGCATCGGATCCCCCTAGATCCGACATATCACGAGTGCTGCACTCGTTATATGTCGGATCCCGCAGTAAATGGATGGGAAAGTAAAAGATACATCGTATGCAAACAATAACTGCATACGATATATCTAATACTATCCTGCCAACGGGGAGGATACCGGGAGGTTGGAGGAAATCTTATATGACATGCAAAGAGTCTCCGAGTGCCGCCTTCTGAAAGTTCTGTGAGTAAGGGGATACACCACGTGGTGGATGTATATCCACAGTAGGTTCGGCTGTCACCTAACAGATACTGGATAGTGTACCCTCACATAGTAATACATACATACAAATGTCCATGAGGTGCGGCAGTCCGGATTCTTGCAAAAATCACTCCTTAGACCAGCATATAGGTACAGCAACGTTTCAGTATTTTATTGTCCGCACTGTCATCAGGCTAAACAAACATGGGTTCAGTATGATTTACCGACGGACCCAATACCGGCGGTCATAATCCCGACAGCCATTGACCTACAGTGAAAATACCGATATTCATTATGCCTACATGTTCAAGATG